>NC_056744.1:1592261018-1592343886 GCF_019279795.1 Protopterus annectens
CAGATAATCATTGTAGAAGTAAAGCAGTATGCATACATTAGTGTTTATGGTAAATGGGGCGAAATAGCCAGGTAATGGGATTTTGGAATGGGGACTTGGGTGCCGTATTTTGGTTGTCTGTTCAGTTTGCGTTTAAAAGTTGGTATCCCACAATTCCATTGGAGTGGGCAGGGTTATGTAATTGTATGCAAATTTTATGTTAATCAGCATACAGATTTGTACCTGTTTTTTGGGCCTTGTCCAGATTTTTGATGTTTCCAGGTTGAGAGGTATGCTGACAAGTACTGTACTTCCATGTTACATGCATCAGTACTATTTTTTGTCACTTCCTAATTAAACAAGTTGTCATCTATATTTTGCAGATGGAACACCTTCCAGTTTAATTTTAACACTATGTAGTAGTGTAAGCACCACATAAGTAAGTGGCAAGCTCCTCAAGAGGTAGGGTTTTAATAACCAATTATTTGCATAAAATACAATTATCGGTAAATATCTGCCATGACATCATTTTATGGTTGTAGTTAGAGAGAAAAACTGGGAGAAAAAAAGCAAAGTATACACTATAATCTTCATTTTTTTGCAAAATCACTTGTAGCTTAATCATGAAGAGTAAAGTGGGAAACATATTAATTGTAAAAGATCCTTCCCAACATGACTAATGCACTTTAGAAAAGACTTGGTGGGTATTTTTTTGCCGGGTGGCTATTTTTGCCTCATTTCTGTCTTTGCTTCTTTTGATCAGGCTCTGGAGTTGCTTGTTTAGTTTAGCAAGAGCATTTTTGGCTTCCTGGAAGTTGCTTTTATTTTTCTATGGAATATTTTTTCTGTTATAAAGCAGATTTAAATTAGACCTCCACCTTAAAGGTTTTGTTTTGGATCTGGTATTGCACTTTTTTTTGTTCCTTAGAGGGATGGATTCATCTTTGCAGTTATGTACATGCTCATGTAATTTAGTAATGAGGGATTCTGCATAAACTGGGGATTATTGAGGGGGAAGGGGCTTTTGAATTTAGCCAGGTCATCACTCTGTTCTAGTAGATTAGTCATCACACAGCCTCTGAACACCATGTTACTGGAAGATACTTCAGGCTTTCACATGAATGTGACTGACTTGTGGTCAGATCTGACCAGGGCGTAGGTTATAGTTGGTCAGAAAGAGAGCTGTCCTGTATTCGGAAGGACCCAAGAGCAGGATTGTATTACCTCCTGGTTTGAGGTACAGATTAACCAGTCAAAAGAGTTTGCATCGATGAAGTTGAGAAATTTTTGGGAATACATAATTGAGAATGTGCAACTGTCCCAGTTTATGGAGGGACAGTTGAATTCTCCTGGGAGAATGATGTTTGACTTAATACATAGGGACTCAATACTGGTTAGGTAGGATGTATGAGCCGAGGGGGACATAGAAGGCTGGTGTAGAACAGAGCTTGTGTACGCAACTTTAAAAAGCATATCCAGATGTAAGCACGTGCATATAGATAGCGAGCATGTGCAGGCAGCAGTGCTACTTTGAGAGAACAGCTAGAGTGTTAGCATGTATGAGTGTGGTAGTCAGTTTATTTAAGTTTAAGTTACAAAGCCTCATTCCTGATGTCTTTGTGTGTAATAAAGCTGCTTGAACTGAACCAACAACAGTTTGTTATCCCGACCAAGTGAGTGACGTTGCCAGAATCGGGATTGAGAGTGCAACTTCTTCAAACCATGAGGTGCAAAGGTGAAGGTGTATTGAGCAGATTGGGTAATAACAGTGCTCAGATGATCAAAAAAGGCCAGAAACAAACTAGAGGAAACCAAAACTTGCACAAAAGATTTATTATGAAAAGAAAATTAAACTGAGCATTCGTAAGGCACAAAATGCAATATTAATCATACAAGTAGCACAAAATGTATCATTAATCAAACAAAAGGCAGAAAACCCATTAATTAAACAAAATTTTGAAACTATGATACTCTATAAAACTATGGGGCTCAATTATCTTTGGTTTGCATAACGAGCATGTTTAAATAAAACGGGTGAGCATAGTGAGTACAATACAAGGGCAAATTAAGCTTAAAGAGCAAGGCAACTGCATATTTTTAGTAAAAGACAGTGTTTTGGGAACAAACTGCTATTTTGCATTAGCCAAAGCCATTCACAGCAAAATTAGAGTTGTTCAAAGTATCTCAGTGTGTGCAAAGTGTTTGCAGAGTTTGCATTTTATTATGATGCAACTATTTCAAAGAGTTTTCTTTTTGTAAAGGATAGTTATATTGCAAAGTGCAGTCAAAGCAAGCCATTTTGAATTTTTTGTGCTGTGTGCATTTATTCACAGAGTGCCGCCATTTCAAAGTATTTCTTACACTGTACAGAGTTATTTTGCAAAGTACAGCCATTTTGAAAGGTTCTTGTGCTGTGTACAGTTTATTCACAAAGTACAGTCATTTTAAAGTATTCTGGTGCTACGGAGACTTATTTGAGAGCCGATGCACAAAAATGTTGCCTGGTTATAGTTAGAACGACACCAGAGAGCATTTGATAACCTCAAACAGCAAATTGCCAACCCGCCTACATTGAGAGATACTATGATGTCTACAAACCAGTAGTTCTTTCCTGTGATGCTTCAAAGTTCGGTATTAGTGCAGTTATTCTTCAAGAGGGCAAACCTGTCACCTATGCATCTAGACCTCTTACGCAAAATGATGATGCAGTATGCTCAAATTGAGAAGGGACTTTTGGCAATTGTGTTCGCATGTTCGAAGTTCCATGATTATATTTATGGCTGAGCTATCCAAATAGAAACTGATCATCAACCTGTAGTCACCATTTTAAAGAAAACTACGCATACCACTCCAGCAAGACTGCAAAGAATGATGGTTAGATTACAAAAGTACAATTTCAAAATGGTCTGTACAAAAAGCAAACTTCTTTATCTGACTGATGCCTTATCCAGATCGCCCAGAAATAACACCGAACAGCTTGATGCAGAATTTTGACTTTGATGTCATGGAAGTGTGTAATTTTTATACCACAAGACTTGATGAGCTAACAGATCATACAAAGACTGATGCAGTTTTGCAAGAGCTGTACCACTTCTTTAATATTGGATGGCCGTTAAAGCAATCTTGTGTACCACCAGAAGTGCAACCTTATTTTCCTTACAGAGATGAGATGCTGATGGAAGATGGTATCATTTTCAAAGGTCACAAAGTTATTGTTCCTACTTCCTTACAACATGAATACATCCAGAGTTTACATTGTGGCCTCCCAGGTTCCGAATCTACAAAAAGAAGGGCGAGAGGACTAGTATTTTGGCCTTCTCTATCAAAGGACATTGATAAAGTGCTTTCTTCTTGTTCATTATGCAACAGTACTAAACTGCATTTTTATAAAGAGCCACTTCATCTAAGCTGGATTCCTGCACTACCTTGGTCAACAGTAGCCACTGACCTATTTAAGTGAAACAGTCAGCATTACTTAGTGTTGGTAGACTCCTATTCGAACTGGTTTGAAATCGATTTGCTACCTAATTTAACATCCAGTGCTGTTATTACTAAGATGAAATGTCATTTCTCAGTCCATGATAGTCCACACACAGTTATTTCTGACAGTGGTACCCAGTGTACCAGTCAATTGTTTCACAGGTTTGAAAAAGAGTGGGACTTTATCCATGTTACTAGTAATCCAGAATACCCACATTCAAATGGCCTTGCTGAATGTGCAGTACAGAGTGCAAAGCAATTACTAGAGAGGTCAAAGTATGACAATACACCAATATCTTTTTGAATTTGCTTAATCTCAGAAGTATAGCCCGTGACGGTGTACTTGGCTCGCCTGCTCAGACACTTCTAGCTAGGCAAACCAGAACAACTTTGCCTATCAGTGCTAGTTCGTTGGTGCCTAATGCTGAAAACAACAAAGCAATCAAAGCCCAACTTTTTAAGAAGCATTCCTTTTAGAAGTCCAGCTGTGATAAAATGAGCAGATTTCTTCATCCATTGAAAGACAGACGGTGAGGATGCAAATGGCGATAACTTTGATCGAATTGGTTAAGTGAGAGGTATATGTGCCAACCTGAGATCCTGCTTAGTGGAATCTGAGGTTATAAAATACAGGAGAAACTGCAGGCATCTTTTTCCTCTGTCAGCAATATCATCACAGCATTGTACCTGTAATGCAGACTCTAGATCTCATAGCGACCCTGACAGTGTTTTTATATCGAATAACATGTTTCAGTATCCATTCCTGTTTCTGATGATGTCCCAGATGTCTCCAAAGTTGAACATTCATTCCTTGACAGTCCCCATTGCTAGATCCAGTTTTGACTTTCGTGTTACACAATCGGGTCGTATTTCTAGACCTAGTTTAAAATACACAGCAACCTGGACATGAATGTTTTGTGTTTGTAATTTTGTACGATTGCATGTCAAGAATTAGTTCTGTATGCATGTCCGAAGATCATTTCTGTGTAATTGCATATCATTGAATACGGTCATTTAGTATATTATCTTTCTCTCAAAGAGGGAGGCTGTAGAACAGTGTGTGTGTGTAACTTTAAGAAGCATTTCCAGATGTGAGCACGTGCAGGCAGCAGCACCATTTTGAGAACAGCTGGAGTGTTAGCATGCGTGAGTGTAGTAGTCAGTCTGTTATAAATTTAAGTTACAAAGCCTCATTCCTGATGTGTTTTGTGTGTAATAAAGCTTCTTGAACTGAACCCACAACAGTTCTGTTTTACCTGACCAGACGAGCGACAGTTTGGTTCTGTAGTTATGATATGATAAGGGGGTTGGTTTATAGTTAGTTGGATGTGGATGCGTTCTAGGTCATTATCTCGTCTGCGTCTGAAGGGTAGATGATTTTTTTTTCCTTTATTGCCTTTGTCTAATGCGTTGGCCCTATACGAATGACAAGTATTGAAGCCCTTTGTTGATTGAGTGCTTTCGCTGGTCTTGAACTAGGTCTGTGTGACAATACATATCAACTTGCCTGGGAAATAGTGCTTATAGGTGGGTGTGAAGTTAGTTTAGGCTCCTGTATTTAGCAGCAGTATCTATAATGTTATCTGGAGTCTGTTTAGTTATGTTGGAAACTTTTGAAGGCTGACTGTGCAGCCATTAGCATATTATGTAACTGAGTCACTGTCAAGTTTTCAGTTTGTTTAAAGAGTAGATGGTTGTCTGTTAAAACAAGGCAGTTGCTACAGTCTCCGGATGCTGGTTTTAACTAGGCTGGCTACAGAATTAACTGGAAAGTACAAATCCATGATTCCATTTGTTTACTAATGTAGGTTGAATGGAGCTAGTTAGGAATTGATTTACTGCGCTGCTGTCTGTCTACACACACACACACACACAGCAACACAACTCTTCTTGCAGACCAGGAGATATTAATGCAACTACTGACTTAAGTACATTGTGAATCTGTGGGTTCAGTAATATAGTGAATATTAAGGTTCTAAGTACCTGTGTGTGTACAGCGCACTGTTGCTATAGCTAAGCGATGAGCACTGCCCCATAAATGCTGGTAAATTGTAATAACAATGGAAAGAGTAAAAAAAAAAAAAAAAAAAAATGAACACACTAGCCATTAAAATAGCACACTTCACGATTCTACAGCGGTCGGAGGCCCGAAATGCCTAGGCTCTTTCTCTACTCTGAGTACAAACCAAGGCACTTTCTTAGTCAGATTACAATAAATACCAATAAGTGCAGTGCAATACCAGAATTACTTATCATAGGTGCTTCAAGGCTGGTAGTTTGTCAAATCCGGTGTGAGATTTTCAGTCAGTATTGTGGTTGCTTTGTGCATCTTTGAGTGAATGAGCAAAAGGCTGCACAAATGCAGGCAACGTGTAATACAGAAATCTAAAAAAAAAAAAAAAATATTAAAACTTGCTCACTGGCCAGTAGCAAAATAGCACACTTCAAGGTTCAACAGCGATCCTTGCTGGTGGTAGTTACTTCACTATAGGCTGGGATTAATGAAATTTCATGTTTCACCTTAGTAATGAACTGTCCTGATAATGTCATATATGGATAAAACTGGTTGATATTTCTGTGGTAATATTCCTAAGGTACATTTCTGTTATTTCTGTCTGCAGACTACATTATCAGCTGGATAATACTTTTCTCTGTTGCATGATACTGCATGCTGTTTTCAAACCCCAGTTGTTCCCTGATTACCCCCCCCCAAAAAAAAAGTGTTGTCTGTTGGTACTGAAAGGTCTTTGTTGTGCCATTATTCTACACCATTTATTAATTTTTGCTTACTGTGCTTACATTATTCTTCCCCTCCTAGTTATGCCTCCAGAAATGGTCACCTTTGATCTTTGCTAATAGCATTTATCAAATTATTGGAGCAGATGCTTACAGCCAGAATGCGGCAGTTGTATTAATAGTCACTTGCTGTTCTAAATGTTTGTACTGTTAGATTAGTATCTTCCATATAGATCTAAAGACTTTGTCCTGTGATCATTTTTTCTAAGATTTTCATCATACCGATAGTGCTAAGGCTACTGCAGCAGTTATGGGTTTTTTCCTGTATAGGAGATGAGAACCAACCAGCTTCCAAAGCTTCAGGGCACCTTCCTTATGCCCAAATCTTCAGTCAAGTTTGAGCTGGGCTTACTAAAAGGACAGGTTTGAACACCAGTCCTTTCAGAGCTTTCCTGCTGCCAAAGAATACATCCTCTGAGGCTTTCAAGGATCGATAGATTGTTCTGTTCCTTTTCTGAGTAGATAAGTTCCCTTTGGGGCATTTAAAAACACTTCTCTTATTGAACAGATACTGTAAAGCTAGGAGTTTTTGGTTTAATGGACTGTCACAAGACTGTACTGTACTTCAAAATGAGAGTTGTCTTTTTTCATGTCAGTTTAAAAGCTGTTTAAAGTAATTGAAAAACATTTTTCTGTGGAGAAGTTGTGTTCATTTTACTTTTGGGATTGGCAAAGTGCTTTTTGCTGTGTGAAAAAGTGATTTATAAATACTTGCTTTTTACCAGCTCTTGCTGCTTGATTTCCTTGGGAAAGCTGTACCATTTTCAGCTTGACCATGAAACACACTTTTGGTCCTTCCTGCAGCCACAAAAATAAATTGAGCAAACATCCTTTGCCAACACAGCAGGCTAGCAATTTTCATCAGCCACAAGTGGGTAACTGCTGTGACCATTAATCGTACCTCAGACCACTTGCCATTTATCCTGGATTCCTCTGGTGTGGCACCTACAGTCACTATGGATCAGGGGTTAGCCACTTCCTCTGTGGCTGTAGTCCCCCTCAGTGGACAAGGGAAGAGCCACTCTTGTCAGTCCTAGTAGAGATAACAGGAGGACTTCCCTGTTTTATCTGAATGGTGTGCCTATCCATGGGGAGGTTGCTGCTGCCATTAATAACGCAGTTGGCCCATTTTTCCTGTCCAGGCAAAATGGAAAATTAAATGTGTAAATACTCCTCAAATTTCCACAGACACGAGCAGTTTACTTAGTCTGGCTCAGGGTTTAATTCAAGATATTGAAACTTCTTATAAAGGCGGTTTCTAGTAAAAGAAAGAGGGATTCCTCTTTCCTGGAAGAGATTCAGGATTCTGAATATGAACAGGAAGTTGAAGGATCGAAAATCTGAGGAGAAAACCCTTTATCTGTTTCAGAATCAGAGGAGAGCTCAATTTCTGAATCTCCTGTGGGGGTTTCGCTTTTTCTGAGACTATTTTCAGAATGTGTTAGTGTGTTCAGTGGGAGAACATAGTATTTTCAGACAGACTAAGAAACCTTTAGGAGCTGTTATAGAGGAAATTTCCAGAATCTTCACCTCTTTCTCTAGTTCTGCCAGCTTTGGAAGATGTCTGTATTACTGCCTGAAGTTTTCCTGATAGTCAGCCAGCTGCCCCTAAAAAGGCAATAGGATAAAGTTCTTCAGTCTTTTAAGTTTTTACACACTTTTCCCATATGTGTGACCCAGCAGATATAGCTTTGGTTAAATCTACTGCTGTAAATATTTAGTAAATTCCAATCCTACTATTGATAAGTAGAAGGGGATGTATGCTTCTCCAACTTTGGTTTTCAGGATTTTGAATTGTCAGGCTCATATGTTAGTTTGTTCTAACTTATTGTGAAGGTATAGGGTTGCTTTGTCTGCAGTTTCTTGGGGAAAATCTGCTTTAAATAATTAATTTACTTCTTTTGTACAAGTCATACGCATTTACAGTGTGTATATGACTCTGATGCCTCTTTCAGAGTTGTGGCCTCTGTTACTGTTTTGAGGAGGTTTGCCTGGTTGCCTTCTCAGAATCTCCAAGATTATAAAAATTAAACTTTGGATACAGATTTTTGGCCACTCTGCTTCACAGGTCATTAAAAAGTGTGATGAAATAGTGTGTTGATGCAAGGAATCATCAAGATTTTTCAGCTCTCTTCCAAATCTTCCTCATCCAATTTTGGTAAAGAAAAAATAGTGTCAATACAATGCAGGTAAACAGAGATTTAAGAAGAAATTGCAGAGAGTACCAAAAAGAATTCTGGAACCTCAGAAATCCAAGGACAGTCCAAGTCAGAATGACTGTTTATGGGACTTTGTCCCCCACCCTCCCGTTTCCCTTCCAGAAAGTATGAATTTCTACTTTTCTCTTTGGTAACAGATAGTGTCAGACAAATGGGTAATGAAGATCCTTCATCAAGGCTATAGATGACAGTGGGAGGAAATTCCTGCATTTCGGGAGGTAATACCTCATCCAACAGACTAGACCAAAGACTCTTATTTCTACCTGTCCTTCATCGCTTGCTCTTCCAGGGTGTGATAGAACCAGTTCCCTTCCCAGGGGGGGGGGGAAGGTTTTTATTCAAGGATGGCTTGGTGCCAAATAAAGAAAATGCCTGTGGACCAGATCTGGATCTTTCTTTCCTAAGCCTGTTTGTGATAGTTCACAAATTCAACATTATGGCACTTTGCAACTTATTACCTCTTCATTCAAGTTTCCTGGTAACAGTAAATGTAGAAGATGCATATCATATCCTTATTCATCCAGATTTTGGGTGTTTCTTAAGGTTATGTGTGTCTGGATCACATTATCAGTTCTTTTCTGTAAGCATTGGCCTTAGCCAGTGCTCTTGAGTGTTCGCAAAATGTCTAGTTGTAGCTCATTGCAGACTACAGAGCATCCACATTTTTTCTATATTTGGATAATGTGCTTATATTTGCATTCTTTTCAAACTGTCAGGAATGTCTCACTTGGGTGAGCAATCTCTTAGACAAGTTTGTATTCCAAGAGAACCTTCAAAAGTCTTATTTTGACTCCTCACAGAATTATGTTTCTTGGTGACAGCTTGACACCTCAGTTCAAAGAGCTTTTCCACAGGAATTAAAGTAGATCTTTATCTAAATCTATTTCTAAAGTTTTCCACTTAGACTTTAGTCACTGCAAGGGAATACCTCTGGATTTTGGGTCTCCTGGTATCTGTTTTTCTTAGGGTATCCCGCAAGACTCCACATAAGAAAGATACTGTGGTATCTGAAGCTTCTCTGGTCCTGTCACCAGCATCCTTTGTCTTATCAAATCCTAGAGATGAAGTTTGTCAGAAGTGAAATCTTGTAGTGGAGACAACAAATCCTCTTAAATCTAGAGCTCCCTTTTTCCCCTCCTCATTCCAAAGCAGTCACCACAGACACCTTGTACTTTTTGTTTAGGGAGCAGTTTCAGGAGGAATTAAAGTGCAAGGTGTATTGGACATCAAGGACAGATGCAAGCACATAAATATGAGAGAGATGCTTGCTCTTATTCAGGCACTGAACTTTATGCTTGGTCCATGGGTCCTCTTCAAGTTGTTACAGAAAATACCACAGTCATGTGGTTACGCCAACAAGCAAAGGGAATCCAGGTTCTGCCCCCCCCCCTCCTTTGCAGACTAGCCGTGTTATCTTGGGATATAAATTCAAAGCACACACTCACTCTGAAGACATCCTATGTTTTTTCATGTTAAAGGCAGACCCTCATAAATGGAAACTACATGTTTTCTTCTAAAATTTGATCCAGCCAAAGGAGTTCCTCAAGTAGACCTATTTGCCTTCTGTAAACAATCGGCCTACAAAATTCTGTGCCAGCACTCTATGCAGGACAACCTGGGAGACATTTTTTTCTTTTCCTTGAACTGGAATTTTCCTGTATGCTTTTCCATCATTTCCTCTGACAATGCAGGGTACTTATGAAAATTCAGACGGAGTTCCCCAAGATCATTGTGGTGACTTCCTTCTGGCCTAGGCAACTGTGGTCCTCCCTTTTGGAAATGGCCAGGGGCAATTATCGCAAGCTTCCTCACAGACTGTATCTATTCACATAAGAACAGGAGTGTTTAATACACTCGGACCCCAATCAACTTCATTTGACTGCCTGGATGATAGGGTCTTAATTCCCTTTAAGCACCTGTTTACTGAGTTACTGAGGGGGACAAGAAAGCCTGCTACTAGAAAAATGTAAATTAGTAAATGGAAAACATATTTTCTTTTTGGTGCCAACAACATGGCCACTTCAGGGCTAGTTGTTGCTTGGTTTTACATTTGTGACAGTTACTGTCCTATGGCCTTCTTTACACCTCCATCAGAGTTCATTTATCTGCTATTTCAGCATGTCTGCGGATGGATCCTCCTATTTTAGTGCAATCTTCTGAAACTCACTTTCCAAAAGAAGCCTCCAAGAAAACCTGTGGCCCCTCCTTGGGATCTTAATTTTGTGTTTGAGAAGCTAACACTTGCTCCATTTGAACCAACTAACTTGGCTTACTTGAGTTACTTGACATGGGAAATAGTTTTACTGCTTGCTCTGACCTTTGCAAGAAGGGTTTCAGGTTTCTGAGTTGCGAGCTGTTATGGTGAGTCAACCCTATCTCATTTTCCACAAAGACAGGGTTTCTTTGAGAAATAATTCTTATTTTTGAGCCTAAAGTAGTATCCGAGTTACTTTAAGCCAAACTATTCATCTGTCCATTTTCTTTCTTGAATCTAAAAATGATGGAGGTATGATACTTCATACCTTGGATGTACACAGGTGACTTGGCTACTACTTTAACAGAACTAAATTTTTCAGATCTTTGGATCAAGTGTTAATTTTTTGTGAAGCCGAGAGGGAACAACCTGTGTCAAAACACTGTTTTTCCATATGGTTGTGTAAGGCTTTTGCATTTTTATACTCTCCACAACAAAACTATTCGAGACAGGGTCAAGGCTGCTAGGGCCTTGGCTTCATCAAGGGTGTGATTCTAGAAGTATCCTATAATTTGCAACTTGGTACTCTGTACATACTTTTACAAAGCACTGTGTGCTTGATTCCTTCTCTAGGTCTAGACCAGGCTTTGCTAAGACCATTCTCCAGAGACTCCTGGACTCTTCTCTATTCACCTCCCAAATGTAGCATGCTAAGGTAATCTACCCATATAGTTAAGGCTACTGCAGCAGTGATCAGTATGATGAACATAGTGCAGTTGTACAAGTAAACTTAACATAACAATAGATGTTTGAATTATGGCTTCTGCAGTAGCCATTCCTTCCCTCCATCCCCCTTGTTTTTTGGTGCGTTTGTTAGGGTGTAGACATTTACTTTTTGTTATTCCTAGCAGTGTCCATTCAGGGCTTATCAGCTCGAACTGACTTGGGTGTGTGAAAAGATGCTCAGAAGCTTTTGAATCCAGACAACTGTTATATCTTGGCAGGATATTACCCATGTAAGTAAGGCTACTGCAGCAGTGAGCATCCATTGTTATGGCAAGTTTACTTACGCAAGTGTGTTTCCATCTCTTTCACACTTTATTTTTCTAGCTGCTTTATTATCCCTTTGGTTGTGGGTAAATGTGTACAGTGTCATCAACCATCTGCTGACATGTGTTTTGGTCTTGTAAGTCTGTATACCAGTATGTAATTAATTAAATGATAAGGTGAAAGGAACTAAGTTCATTAATTAAGATCTTTGTTTTGCTCTGCTAGCAAAGTCTACAGTTTCAAATTTGAAAGAAAATTTGGTTTGTGATGCAGTTACCTAGAAGAATATGCAAATATTTATGGATCATATTAATACAATTAGGATGTTTGTTTCTAGTACAGCTAATTGCTCTGTTTACATTTATTTCAGATTATATACTTGTTTCTTGTCTTGTATAATTTTTGTATTTGTATACTTTGATTGTGTAATGTTATGTTTTTGGACAGTTTGTAAGTAAAACATTGAATAAAAACAATTATAAAGTTAGTAGCAAGTTGTCTTGAAAAGTGCTTTTTTTCCCTATTCACACTTGAAGTTGTAAGTTGAGACAACATCCACTGTGTCCTACTGCAAAAGAATATAGAAGCTAAAGGTGACTGCATGATTTGCAGCATTTAAAACATTGCCATTTTGTCTCGTCTGTGCTGTAATGTTTACACGTTAGCATCTTTGAGTTGTCAAGGTGCCAAAATACTAAAAATCTGTATTTGAGTGTTAAGAGCGATCTGCATACTTTAATCTAATAACTTTAATTTAGGGCTGCTGTCAGTATTTATTTTTTATTCCAGCAGGTAAACTTAGATTCCTTTTTGAAGCATTTTTAGCAAAAAAAAAAAAAAAAAAAATGTTTTCTTTTTGTTTCATATGCTACAAAGTAGTAACAGCATGTTATTGAGAACCTGGTGCAAAAAATGTCATTTTTACATGTCTGAGTGTCTTTTTGACAGCCATTGAATATTGTTAGACCATTTAAACAGTCAATACTGTTTTAGCGTACAGCCTTACCTTTTAATTTCTGTTTCAGGCTCCTATGCACACGTTTTGGGCATTTATTCCTGATGATCAGGAAATGTACATCTTCCTGGGCCTAGCTGTTCTTTCTTTTCTTTTCCTTCTCCTTGCCCGATTCTCTTTCAGGTAAGTTTTTCTGAATCCGTATTGCATATTTCTGATTGTCATTTTCCATTTTCAAGCAGTGAGTATTAGTTAGACATTATAGTCTGTTAAGCAAATTGTTTAACTTCTACTCTGAATCATATTCCACAGTAGTACTATTTATTAGAATTCTTTCTCCTCCCAATGAAAACGTTCTCAAAATCAGCTTTTTAGAGTACAGTGTGTGTGTGTATAATACACACACACACACACACACACACACACACACACACACACACACACACATTGAATATAAAAAGTTTACATACCCCTGTTAAAATGCCAGGTTTTTGCTATATAAAAAAATGAGACCGCAATAAATAATTTCAAAACTTTTCCCACCTTTAATGTGACCTATGACCCGTACAATTCAATTGAAAAACAAATCTGTTGGGGAAAAAATATAAAATAAAAAAATCCTTAAACTGATACTTTGTTGAAGCACCTTTTAATTTAATTACAGCATTCAGTCTTCTTGGGTAGGAGTCTATCAGCATGGCACATCTTGACTTGGCAATATTTGCCCACTCTCCTTGCAAAAGTGTTCCAAGTCTGTCAGATTGGGAGGGCATCTCTTGTGCACAGCCCTCTTCAGGTCACCCCACAGATTTTCTATTGGATTTAGGTCTGGTTCTGGTTGGGCCATTCCAAAACTTTAATTTTCTTCTGGTAAAGCCATTCTTTTGTTGATTTGGATGTATGCTTGGAGTTATTGTCATGTTGAAAGGTAAAATTCCTTCATCTTTAGCTTTCTAGCAGATGCCTGAAGGTTTGGGCCAAAACTGACTGGATTTGGGAATGGTTTAGAATTCCCTCCACCTTGACTAAAGCCACAGTTCCAGCTGAAGAAAAGCAATTAGACCGCAGACTAACACTAATCCTGTACATTGTTACTGTTTACCTCTCTCCCATTACACTTAAAGTAGGATTAGTAATCCTCCCCTTTTTCCCAATTTTAAGTCTAGTTTTTCTCAGGGAACTACCATTTGAGTATGTACTTACATCAGTCTTTCTTGCCGAGGAGCCCTAAGCAGAAGCAGTTCGCATGAGTGCCGGTCAGCCACTACCTGAGCTTTTATTTCAGAGTTGAAGTTGAAGTCTTCTAAAGCTAAGTAACCCCATTGGGGATCCTTTTTTCTTGCTCTAACCGATGTCAGAAAAAGTTAACAGTTGTCTCGCCTGTGGAAAGCAAATACCACACCAAGACTTCCATTCTTACTGCTTCACCTGTTTGCACCCAGACCATGACTTCCCTTGCTGTCGCTTTTGTGCTTTGTTCAACATCAGAACTATATGTCGTCAGGCCCTTATTGTAGCTAAATATTTTTGCCCTCAGTCCTCGTATTCCGATATGGCTTCAGTAAGCCATCCGACTACCTGTCTTCTGAAAAAAACTTAAGGATAAAGACAGACCGTACAGGTCCAAAACTGACTACTCTTCCATTAAGCTAGTCATCAGTTCTCCAGTCCTCAGTGAGGAGCTTTCGCAGCCCCTGATGCCCACTTCTGTGGATTCGCAGGCCGCTTCTGAGACCTGTTCGGAGTCCAGTATGCCGCAAGACTCTTCTTTCACTACCTTGGATGGGTCCGGAGCCACTGAGCAGGCACCAGCTTCTGAGGAAGTTCTTCGGACTACCAGTACTCGACACAAACCAAAGACTTCTTTCGCATCTTCAGTTCTTTCTAAAACTACCGAGTTTCTAAGGCCCGGGGTACGAACTACGCCTAAAAAAAACGATGACCCAAGCTCAGGCACCTGCTTCCATGCCTCAATCTCAAATGCTTAAAATGGCGGAAGACCTTATTATGCTTATTAGAGGAAGCCAGGCTACCCCTTCCAAAAGAAAGAGACTTGTCCCCTGTAGTTTTATCTGAACAGGAGTCCGATCATTCTGATGTTTCTGAGTTTGAAGACATGCAACCCCTCTCTGCTTATGAGGATTCTGATGCAGAGGAATCCATTCCTTCTGCCTCTCCTCCCGAGGATTTTTCATTTGGTGAAACCCTACATACTTTAAGGGAGCATTTCCAATGGGAATGCCAGGACTATCCTCAGTCAAAAAAAAGACTCAGGGAGTTCTTAGATTTACCACAGCACAGTCCTTTAGCCATTCCTCCT
This sequence comes from Protopterus annectens, assembly GCF_019279795.1. Lineage (NCBI taxonomy): Eukaryota > Metazoa > Chordata > Ceratodontiformes > Protopteridae > Protopterus > Protopterus annectens. Next base: position 1,592,276,012 of record NC_056744.1, read on the forward strand.
GTCCTGGATGTTGTGGATGATGTTTTTATGGAATCCAGTTTGACTCCTGACACCCTTCCTCCTGCTCCCAGAAAACCTGACAAGTACTACAGAGTCCCTGACTCTCACAAATTCCTTTTCAAAAATTCTACTGCTGACCCAGAGGTAATCTCCCAAGGGCCTAAAGGAATTAAAGCAACCTCAGCTAAGAATCCCACCCCCTCATACAGGGATTCCCAAGCGTTAGACAGATATTTTAAAAAAGTACACACCTCTGCCACTCTTGCTATTAGAGCACTAAATTGTCAGTTCCACATGTTGAAATATCAGCAGCATACCATTGAATTCATCAAACAAAAAATATCTTCCTTTCCTGCTTGTGCAGAAAATAAAGAATTACAAGAGCTTATGCATTCTGCAAGCCAAGTTACTAAGCACACCTTGCCATGTGGCTTTGACGCCCTAGAAGCATCTTGCAGGGCAGCAGTCACTAGTTCTGGCCTTAGAAGTCATGCTTTGCTTAAGGAACAGACCTTGACAGACCATGTCAAATCAAAATTATTGGACGCACCATTTAGTTTGTTTGGCACCAAGGCAGAAGAGGTCTTAAAGATGGAAGAAAAAGCTAAATCTATGCAGGCAGACATTTTACAGGTCCAGCCTCCGAGGTTCAGTAGGCATTGCCCTCTCCAAGCACTGGTCCTTTCCATCCCCCTCCAGGCCATCTCAGCCCAGACCCAGAGGAAGCAGACCCCTAAGACAGCAGTCCCAGGGAATGCAGAGATCTAAGCAATGGAGTTCCTCCTCTTCAAAAACGGGGAGTGATAAGCCATCCCCTTATGCTAAGAACTCACAATGACTTTGCACTTCCACCCCTTACCTCTACCCACCTGGTTGTGCCCCTAGGAAGAAAACTCTCCTTCCATGCAGACAACTGGGCCTCTATTACCAACGACAGATTGGTCCTCAACATAGTGTCCCAGGGATACAAGTTTTATTTCCACATTCTGCCAACCCCAAAAAGGTTCCACAGATCTTCCTCCAAACCAGTGGGCAGAAGCCAAAAAGCAAGGCCTTTCCCTGCTCTACATGAAGGCAATACAGCATATTCCTGCGGACCAGATAGGCCAAGGTTTCTATTCCAGACTCTTCCTGGTACCCAGAAAAGAGGGCACCTGGCACCCAATCCTCAATCTATCCATTCTAAACACCTTTCTGGTGATACCAAAATTCAAAATGCTCACCCTCCAGCAGCTTCTTCCTATGCTTTGCAAGGATGCTTGGTTAGCCACCCTAGACCTAAAAGAGGCCTACCTACACATCCCAATCAGGGAATCTTGCAGGAAATATCTACGATGTTCTTCATGTTTTACTGTTGCAGTCATTACAATTGGGTTATCCTGCTGGCAGGCTACCCTCAGTCGGCCTAAATTCCAAAGTCTAGGTCCGGCGTCAGTTGCTGTCGCCTCTTCCCTGACATCAGTGCACGAGGGGTATAAAAGATGCAGCTGACGCCATTTTCTTCAGTCTTTCTTGCCGCGTGGTGCCCAAAGCAAAAGCAGTTCGCACGTGCTGGTCGGCCGACTCCTGAGTTTTTCAAATTCGAATTTCAGATCTGAAGTCTTCATTAAAGCTAAGTACCCCATTGGGGAAACTTTTTTCTTGCTCCAGACCGATGTCAGAAAAAGTTAATAATTGTATTTCTTGTGTGAAGTAAATACCTCATAAGGATTTTCATTCTTACAGTATTCCTTGCCTAGGCCCTGACCATAATGTCGCTAGTTGTCGGTTTTGTGCTAGATTTAACCAACGCTATTAAACGTCGGTACGATTTGGCATTCCATTACTTTAGCAGAAGATTTAATTATATAATGCCGTCGGATCAGCCGACTACCGGAGTTTATAAAAAACGTAAAGAAAAAGAAAAGGACAGGCATCCGAGATCCAAAACAGACGACGAGGCTTCTGCTAGGCCTGTCGCCGGTTCTCAGTGAGGTGCTTTTGCAGCCCCTGACGCCTGCTACCACAGAGCCACAGGCCACTTCCGACTTCCACGTGGAGCCGACTGGGCCTCTGGAAACTCAAGGTATTGGACACTCGGAAACTATTCCCTCAGATGGGTCCGGAGCCGCTGTGCAGGCATCGGCTTCTGAGGGTGTTTTCAGGCTACACAGTTATATGTGAAACCTACTTCAGCTTCAAAGGCAAAGACTAAAGTAGCTCTAAAGACAAAGAAACAAGTACAGCATTCACCTGGACAGGCCTCCATGCCTAAAAAGACAGATGCTTAAAATGGCCGAAGACCTAATTACTTTGATCAGGGGTTCCCATCCCCCTCCTGATAAGAGGCCTAGGCAAGAGTTAGAATATGAATCTTCAGACCAGGTTTCCATTTCCTCTGATTCCTCCTCTGAACAGGATTAGTCTATTCCTTCCTATGAGGATTCTGATGCTGAAGAATCTATCCCTTCAGCTTCTCCTCCTGAGGATTATTCTTTTGGGGAGACACTGCATACTATGAGGAAGCATTTCCACTGGAAGAGCCAAGATTACTCAGAATCCAAGAAAAGGCTCAGACTTCCTTTTATTGCCTCAGCACAGGCCCCTTGCTATCCCGCCTGTTTTGGACATTGTAGATGATGTATTTTCAGAGTCCAGTCTTTCTCCAGACTCTTTACCACCAGCCCCTGTTAAGCCAGACAGATACTATAGGGTTCCTGATTCACATAAATTTCTTTATAAAAACCCTGCTGCTGACCCAGAAACCATCTCTCAGGGTCCCAAAGGGGTCAAGGCTTCTACTGCAAAAAACCCTATCCCCTCTGTTAGGGATTCTCGGACCCTAGACAGATGGGGCAAAAAGATTTATACCTCTGCTACCTTAGCTGTAAGAGCCTTAAATTACCAATTTCATATGCTTAAATATCAGCAATATCTTATGTCTTTGCTTAAACAGAAAATGTCAGCAAATACAGAATGTGCAGACAAAGAAATGCAGGATTTATTACATGCAGCTGAGCAAGTTGGAAAACATACTTTGCAATGTGGTTTTGATTCTCTAGAGGCCTCCTGCAGGGCCACTGTCACAGGTTCTGTCATTAGGAGGCATGCTTGGTTAAAAGAACAAAATCTGCCTCATGTTAAAGCAAAACTATTAGATGCTCCTTTACAGCACGATACTTTGTTTGGTGTTAAAGCAGAAGAGGTGTTGAAGAAAATGGAGGACAAAGCTAAATCTATGCAAACAGTCAAGGATTTCTTGCAGGTACAGCCTCCCAGATTTAGCAGGAACTGGCCTACAAAGAATTGGTCCTTTCCAGTGTCAGATAGACCACAAAGAGGCAGATACAGATGCCCCAGAGGCAGATCACAGCCCCAAGGCTCATACAGGCCTAAACAATGGGGTGCTACTACCTCCAAGAGCGGAGAGGAAAAACGCCATACAGGAAACAGTCTCAATAACTTTTCCCTTCCAGCACCAAGCACTTATCTTTTGGCAGCCCCTTTGGGGAGAAAACTAGCACTTTTTTCACAAAATTGGCACATGATCATCCAGGACAAGTGGGTTCTAAATATAGTTTCACAAGGCTACAGGTTCCACTTTCACACCCTGCCAAGGCTAACCGGTATGCCAGACCTGCCACGCAATCAATGGGCAGAGGCACAAAAACAAGTTTCATCCCTCATGGACATGAGGGCCATTCAACAAGTCAGACCAAATTAAAAAAACGCCAGCACCAGTAATGAGCTGAGAGAACTGTAAGAGCTTTATTAAGCTGAAATACTAGACTGGTTTCAGCACATGGCTTTCATCAGTAGATTAACACAGAGTAGAAGAAAAGCCCAACAATAAATACCTCTGCCCATGAGGTAGTATGACATCATTTCCTGTCTTAGAAAATATAAATAATAAATATATACATATATAAATTTATAAATTCAAAGAGCATGTGTATAGAATAAATTTATCAAACAACAATAAATCTGGCACATACATATAATATAATAAAGAGAATATTTATAGTTTGTCATTGAGTCCAGGGGAAGTTTCGCTATCCATTTCCTTTCTTTGTTATTAAGAATTCCATGCCATCCAGTTTTAAAGGCCCGATTACCTATAATGTTATCTATAATAGTAAATGAAAATTTAGCAGTGGGATGATTCAATGTATGTCTGTATAGGGCATTGGTAACCCTAGCATTCCTAATGTCACCCAGATGTTCAGATATTCTAATTCTGAACTGTCTTAGATGTCTGACCAATGTAAAAGGCTTGACAGGTGCATGTTGCAAGATAGATAATCCAATCTGTACTGCAATTACCAAAGCAGCGGATATTGTATAGATGTCCTGTGTTCTTGCTAGTAAATGTTTTAGTTTTAAATATGTAACTGCAAAAACTACAGTGTCCACAAGGGTAGGATCCAACTAATTTTTCACCCGTGTGGGTCCTCTGATAAGGAGTATCATCCCTTGATGTTATTTTCTTATAATGAGAGAAATGAGATCCCAGTGTCTTGCCCTTTCTATATGAAAATGAACACCTATCCCCCAAGTGGTCCTCTAATAGAGTATGAGACTTCAGTATGTTCCAGTGTTTATCTACAATGTCCAAAAGATGCATAGTATTTCTACCATATGTAGTGACAAATCTCAAGGTCTCCTGATTAGTCTGCCTATGGTGTTTTCTGTATTCCAATAATGTTTCCCTGGTCTGATTTTTTTACTCCATTGCATGGCTGAACAAACAGCATGTCTAGAATATCCCCTTGTGAGAAACCTATTGGCAAGATCTTTATGATGTTGTCTCAAGTCTTGTTCAGAGGAGCATGTCCTTTTAACCGGCAAAAACTGTGATTTAGGGATATTATTAATAGTATGCTTGGGATGTAGACTGTTGGCATGTAGCAAGGTGTTATATTCCGGAAATGTGCGATATACAGAAGTTTTAAGGGTGTTATCTGGTTGACGCTGTAAAAAAACATCTAAGAAGTGTATTTCATTATGATAGTAATCAACCATAAACTCCGCACCCCATATATTTCCATTAAGATGTTCAACAAACTCCTGTAGATAGTCACTTCCCCCTTTCCAAACTAGCCAACCGTCATCCAACAAGTGCCAGAGCAAGAGCAGGGACAAGGATTCTATTCAAGACTGTTCTTGGTACCTAGAAAGGACAAAGCCTGGAGACCAATACTGGACCTATCTTCTAAACACATATCTGGATATTCCAAAATTCAAAATGTTGACTCTGCAGCAGCTTCTGCCCATGTTTGACAAGAAGGCTTGGCTTGTGACTTTAGATCTAAAAGAGGCATACCTGCATGTCCCAATCAGACAAACACACAGAAGATGCCTCAGATTCAAAGCTGGCTCAATGCACTACCAATTCTCTGCACTGCCCTTGGCTTATCTACTGCGCACAGGGTCTTCACAAAGTGCCTGGCACCAGTAATTGCATACTGCAGACAAAGAGGAATACAAATATATCTTTATTTGGACAACTGCCTAATTCAAGCAGAGAACAAGGACATTCTACTACAGCATCTGGCGTTTGTAAAGAGATTACTACCATGCCTAGGGTACATAGTCAAGGAACAGAAATCAAAACTAGTACCCTCTCAAGACATAATATTCCTGGGTGCAAGCTTAAATACAACTGCCCAGATGGCTTATCTCATACCAGACAAAGACAACTGACTACCTATTTCAAACTGTTGGCAACAAAGGCCCAGTTATCTGCAAGAAAAATTCTGCAGGCTTTGGGCTTCATGGCATCCTGCATTCTACTAATTCCATATGCAAGACTGCATATGAGGAAACTTCAATGGTACCTAAAAAGTGTTTGGACTCAACATTGCCACAGCCTGGAAACAATAGTTACTCTCATTCCCTGCCTGCAACAGGAGTTTCGATGGTGGGTGAAGGCCTATCACCAGAACAAGGGACAGCCATTCACTCTACCCCCAGCCACACAGACTTTAACAATGGCTGCATCGGATTATGCCTGGGGAGCCCACATGGCAGGAAGATGTATTCAAGGCACATGGTCCGCAAACCAAATGCATCTGCATATCAGTCAAAAAGAGATGCTAGCTGTTCAAAATGCCCTGACAGCCTTCAAGGACCTACTTCATCCAGGACAACTACTGATAAAGACAGACAATACCACGGTCATGTGGTACATAAACAAGCAGGGAGGCACTCATTCTTACCCCCTTTGCAGACTAGACTTTGTGTGACACAGCATTGACTTACCACTTACATCTGGAGGCACAATTCCTGCCAGAAAAGGTAAATACTCTGGCAAACGAACTAAGCAGAAACCTCATGGATCCCCACGAGTGGAAATTGGATCCACAAGTCTTCAGCATGGTAACAAGAAAATGGGGATGCCCGGACATAGATCTATTTGCATCCCCTTGCAACTACCAATTAAAGAGATTCTGCACAAGGACTTATCACAGACAAGCATGGGAAGTGGATGCCCTATCTTTCAGCTGGAAAAACTTAACAGTATATGCCTTTCCTCCTCTGCCTCTCCTCCCCAAGGTACTCCTAAAGGTCACACAGGAGAAGCCAAAAATGATTCTGATTGCCCCAGACTGGCCACGCCAGTACTGGTATCCAATCTTAAGGAACTTGTCTCAATGCCCAGCCAGGACCTTACCTGAAGTACCTCATCTACTGTCCCAGCACAACAATCAGATCCTGCATAGCCAACTCAAGACCTTAAATCTGGCAGCATGGCGGATAATGTAGTCATACAAAACACACCTCTCACTCAGGCGGTGATGGATGTCATTTTGGAGGCCAGGAGGCCCAGTACTAGAAACTCCTGTGCTGGAAAATGGAAGAGATTCTGTGCTTGGAACCAGGCACAAGGAATTGACACTGCTGTACCAAACATTCCTCAGATTTTGCAATATTTGACTGAGATGCTGAACAAAGGCCTATCTTTTTCATCTATAAAAATTCATGCCTCTGCCATTTCGGCTCATTACAATGCAGAGCCACCAATCTTTTCTCATCCTTTATTAAGGCAGTACCTCAGAGGGGCCAGAAATTTAAGGCCTCCAAGGAGATAACCAATACCTGCATGGGACCTCAATTATGTCTTGGAAAAACTCACCCTGCCTCCTTTCGAGCCAGCCGCTACAGCTGATATAAAGTTTTTATCTTGGAAAACAGCTCTGCTTCTAGCAATAACTTCTGCAAGATGAGTCTCAGAGCTACAGGCACACATGACTGTGGAACCTTTTATCATTTTTTATCCAGACAGGGTTTCTCTGCGGACAATCCTGACATTTATGCCTAAGGTAGTGTCCATTGTGGCCCTTAACCAAACTATTCACCTGCCTACATTTTATCCAAACCCACAGAATAAAGGGGAGAGAATTCTGCATTCTTTGGACATACACAGGCAGCTACACGTCTATTTGAATAGAACCAAATCTTTCAGAAAGATGGAGCAATTACTAGTGGCATATGCTGCAGGCTCACAAGGAAATGCTATCTCAAAGCTTCTGCATTCTTTGGACATACACAGGCAGCTACACTTCTATTTGAATAGAACCAAATCTTTCAGAAAGACGGAGCAATTACTAGTGGCATATGCTGCAGGCTCACAAGGAAATGCTATCTCAAAGCTGATTATTTCAAAGTGGATAGGCCATTGCATTCGTTTCTGCTATTCACAACATGGCAAGCCAGTACCTAAGGGCATTAGGCCACATTCAACCAGAGCAGCAGCCACTTCAGCAGCCTTCCTTAGGGGAGTACCAACCAAAGACAGTTTAGAGGCTGCTACTTGGAGTTCAGTGCACACCTTCACAAAGCACCATCACTTACCACTCTACTCTAAATCCAGGGCAGGCTTTGCCACTGCAGTTCTGCAGGGCCTAATAGCCGGTCCTAATGCTATTTAGCTCCAACCTTCCAACCTTAGCTTTGGGATTCAACCCAATTGTAATGACTGCAACAGTGAAACACAAAGAACATAGTACAGTTGTGTACACTTACCATAAATGTAGATGTTCAAGTGTATTCACTGTTGCAGTCCAGGTTACCCACCTGCCATCCCCCTTTTTCTTTGCTGGAACTTATCTGTACTTCTCTATTCTGTACAACCTATGTGGTATATTTGCTTGTAGATGAAGGCAAAATATTTACTTTGCTGCATGCATGTTTTATTGACATATTTTTAGCCTACCCTTTTGAGGGCACCTGACATCAGGGGCAAGAAAGACTGGAGAAAATGGCGTCGGCTGCAGCTTTTATACCCCTGGCACTCTGACGTCAGGGAAGAGGTGACAGCAACCGTCGCCAGACCTAGACTTTGAAATTCAGGCCGACTGAGAGTAGCCTGCCAGCAGGATAACCCAATTGTAATGACTGCAACAGTGAATACACTACATTTATGGTAAGTGTACACAACTGTACTTTTCAGGGCAGGATCTATGCACTTTCAGTTCTCTGCGCTACCCTTTGGCTTATCCACTGCTCCCAGAGTTTTCACAAAGTGCCTGGCTCCAGCCATTGCTTTTTTTCAGACAACGAAATATTCATATTTACCCCTACTTAGATGATTGCCCGATGCAGGCAGTCAGGAAAAGCTGTTAGCACCTGACCTTTGTTTTTTGACCTACTGACCTCCCTGGGGTATATTGTCAACCAAAAGAAATCAAAACTAGTCTCCACACAAAAAAGTTTATTCCTGGGAGCAAGCCTGGACACAGCGTCCCAGATGGCATTCCTTACTCCAGAAAAACAAGCCTACTTGACAGGCTACTTCTCTCAACTAGCCACCAGAACCCAGTTATCTGCAAGGAAAATCCTGCAAGCTCTAGGGTTCATGGCCTCCTGCATTCTACTCATTCCATATGCCAGACTTCATATGAGGAAACTACAATGGTACCTAAAAAGCCTTTGGTGTCAACACTCTCAAGACCTGGAAACTATCATACCTGTGATACCCTGTCTAAGGAAAGATTTTTTTTGGTGGGCAGCAGCATGCAATCACAACAGGGACTTCCCTTCCCACAACCCCATGCCGCCCAGACCCTCACCACAGATGCATCAGACTATGACTGGGGTGCACACCTGGACGGCAGGTGCATTCAGGGCCATTGGAGCCCAAATCAAAAACATCTGCACATCAGCCAAAAAGAGATGCTAGCTGTTCAGCATGCCCTAACAGCTTTCAGACCCCTACTCTCCCCGGGGCCTCTAGTGATCAAAACAGGCAACAGCACAGTGATGTGGTATATCAACAAGCAGGGAGGGGACTCACTCTTATCCTCTCTGCAGACTCACCATCAACTTTTGGCACACAGCCTCAGCCATGCAAATACACCTGCTAGCACAATTCCTGCCATGCTCCCTAAACTGTCTGGCAGACAACTTAAGCAGAGAGCTGCTAGACCCACACGAGTGGCAGCTAGACCACAGAACCTTCAGCCTTGTAACCCAGAAATGGGGCACCCTAAAGATGTGCCTCTCTGCCTCCATCTCAATCATCAGCTCAGCAAAGTCTGCACTAGAGAACCTCACAGCAAGGCCTGGAAAGTGGATGCTCTATCCTTCCAATGGGTAAACCTTTTGATCTTTGCATTTTCCCACTCTATCACTCATTTTAAGGGTACTGCTCAAAATAAGGGAGGAAAAGCCAAGGGCAATCTTGATCCCCAGACTGGCCATGCCAGCACTGGTACCCACTGCTGCGTAGCCTGTCACCCCTGCTGCCATGGCACCTACCTCCGATCCTAACACTCCTGACCCAGAAGAATGGAGAATTCATGCATCCACAATTGCAGACCCTGAACCTGGCAGCCTGGCTTATTCCCTGACCTCTCCTCAAGCTGCCAGCCTAAGCAAACAAGTCCTGGAATGTTGTACGTGAGGCCAGATGCCCCAGCACTAGAAAGGCCTATGCTGACAAGTGGAAAAGGTTTTGCACCTGGATCCAGGCTAAGGGAGCCGAAATAGGACAGCCCTCCCTACCTCTCATCCTGGATTACTTAGCAGACCTACTACACAGGGGCCTATCCTTCTCTTGTATTAAAATTCATGCCACTGCCATCTCTGCTCATTACAGCACAGAGCCAGCACTCTTCTCACACCCTCTCATCAAACAGTTCCTAAGAGGGGCTAACAACTTAAAGCCACCCAGAAAAGCTCCTACCCCTGCTTGGGACCTTAACTTTGTTGGAAAAGCTCGCCCTACCCCCCTTTGAGCCTGCAGCTTCAGCAGAGTTAAAATTCTTCTCTTGGAAAGCAGCCTTGCTTCTGGCCATCACTTCAGCTAGAAGAGTTTCAGAGCTACAAGCACTCGTGGCTGTAGAGCCCTTCATCATTTTCCATGCTGACAGGGTCTACCTCAGGACTAACCCATCCTTCATGCCTAAAGTGTTGTCCAGTTTGGCTCTCAACCAATCCATTCATTTGCCCACCTATTTCCCTAGCCCACAAAGCAAGGGGGAAAGGATTCTACACTCTAGATGTGCACAGACCGCTCTGATTCTATCTGGATAGGACTAAATCTTTTAGAAAAACTGACCAATTGCTCGTCAGCTTTGCAGCAGGACAGAGGGCAAGGCCATATCCAAACAAACATTCTCCAAATGGATAGCACACTGCATCCATTTCTACTACAAACAGCACAGAAAACCACCCCAAAGGGGTCAGGACGCATTCCACCCAGGCAACCTCCACCTCTGCAGCTTTTCTCAGAGGGGTCCCCTCCAGGGATATCCTGGATGCTGTAACACGGACTTCTGTTCATACCTTCACCAAGCATTACCACCTGCTTATCTTCTCCAAATCCAGGGCAGGCTTTGCCAGTCTTGCAGGGCATCCTAGCCAGCCCCCAGTCTTCTTGACTGCCTCCACCTTTTTCTTCAGCTTTGGGAATCAACCCAAGTGTGATGACTGCAACATTGAAACATGAAGAAAATAGTACAGTTGTTTACACTTACCATAAATGTAGATGTTCTAGTGTATTCACTGTTGCAGTTCTGGTTTCCCACCCTCCATCCCCTTGTCTCTCTCCTCTCTCTCCTTACAGGGAATTTTTATTTACTTTTCTACTGTTGGTGTTCTTCCACCATAACCTAGCTCCCTATTTTGGGGGGTCCTGACAGTTGGGGCAAGAAAAACTGATGTAATGGCGTCTGCTACCTGATTTTATAGCACTGACGGCCTGACGTCAGTCCTGGAGCGACTGCAACTGACACAGAAATACTAAGCCTCTGGTATTCGGTCCGACCGAGGGCTACCCCTGGCAGGATAACCCAAGTGTGATGACTGCAACAGTGAATACCCTCTATAACATCTACATTTATGGTAAGTGTACACAACTGTACTTTTTGTGCTTTTATTTGGTTATAGTTTGGCTTCAGGTCCGGGGGTTTAAAATGTAACGGAAGGTAATGGGACTTGATTGTGAATTTTCTAGTTCTTTGGTTTCCTGGTACAGGAGAAATGTGTAGTTCTGATGGTTTTTATGTGATGGGAATTGCATATATTTAAAACGTTTGTTCACTGCATTTCTCCAGTATTAGTTTTTCTCTCTCTTTTGTGCATTTTTACTAACAGAACTGCCATTTAATAAAGCCACTTCCCCAAACTCCTTCTCCCTCTGTTATAGCTTCCTCATTTTCATTTTGCAAGACCATACCTAGACTTTATTTTACCTTTGAATTCTGTAAAGCTTTGGTATGTTTTAACATTTCTCTCTATTTGACAGTTACCCTAAAACTGAGCTTTTTTTTTTTCATTTCACTAATGCTTTTCACCATCTACTTGGCACAGTTACGTCTTTCAGTGGTGACCTGGAAAATCTGGCTGGTCAAGTGATGCTGTTTTGCAGCTAGACTATAAAGGTATCATACCCGCGTCTGCAGTATAAAGCTCGGTGCTAGTTTATGCTGTTAATCTTGTATACTGAGCCTACCAGAAGCTTCTGTAGGGTGTGATTTCACATGCTGCTCTGTCACTTTTTTATCTTTTGCTGTAAACCTGGTTTTATGCTTCATATGGTTAAGGCCATTTGGACCTAGAAACAAGTTCCTTATTTCCATTGTGGCTTGCTAACGGTTACTGTGCTGGTCAAAAGAGAAACAGTATAGCAATAACCATGGCTGGGTGTGGGTAATGTGGGATTTACCCACAGTTGAGTGGTTTGGTTTGGCCACTAAGGTGAAGCCCAAGTGAGCAAGCATAGCCAACCGTGTGTAAATCTAGCATTAATTACCCACACCCAGCAGTGCATTGTTGGTGTTGTACATTGGTATTAGTTTTGGGTTGTGTTTGTGGTGGTTACGTTTGTTCGCTTTATTTTGTATTCTTCCACTTTTTCTGAGAGAACATTGTCCCAGACTTTGTGCATATCTTGTTTTATATTTTATTTTTTAGTTATTTTGTGATGTGTTTAGGGTATTTTGCATTGTATGTGTTAATATTTTTCTTATTTTATGTAAAATGAGCATGGCTTTTAGACTGTCCAATCACCGTGCTTGTTTTGGAATATTAATTGGTCTGTACCGTTTTATTAGATCTGTATTTTTTATTTTATTTTTTGAAAATGTAAATAATTGTAGTTATCGGTGGTAAAATGTACGGATTGTTTTGCTCATTTTAAATATTTGTTGTGTGTGTAACTGTTTTTACTTTCTCTTAATGTGTTTAACATGTATTTGCTTGGACATACTGAAACAGGGAACCATGCTTGCTGCTGTTTTTTTCTGTAGTCATGCATGTTCTTTATAAATGAAAAACTTGTATTAAATCTTTCCTGCAAATGCACATCATTATCTACAGTGCTTAAGTAGGGAAGGACTGACTTGTTAATGAATGTGAACAGTTCATAGTGCTAGTAATTGTAAAGGTCTAAGGAAGTAAATAACTTGAATGGATGTGGTGGTTATAACAAGTAAAACTCGTGCATTGGTTACTTCAACTTTAATTTATCTGTTTATTAGCTTTTTCCTTTGTAGATTTATTTTTATACTGCTTTTTTGTCTCTGAACTTCTTGACTTGATTAGTTTTAGATATAGAACTGGTTCGCAAGCTATTATGTCAGCCACAATATTCTACATGCAAGAAAAATCAAGTACGTGTTTTTTCCCCATATTTTATTTTATGTACATGACTGTGGCTGACATAGCTTGTGGACAAGCTGTACATCTGATGTATTCAGTGCAGACACAATATTTTCAATACAGTGAGGAAATTCCATGCACTCGATGATAGCTATATTCCAGCATATGCACTTTGCTTTCAGACCCGTTATCTGGTTTGTACTGGTGATTCATTTTTGCATCTCATGTTGTTCAGCACAGATGTATCTACAACCTGAAATATCATTCATCTCTGCCTTTGAAAAGACCATAAATTATTAAAGATTAAATTACAATGTTTAGTATTACCAAATGTAAATTAATTTAAAACTGAGCAAAATAATGTACTATGAGACCAAATGTTGCTCCACATGAAAACACTTTTGACATCAGTGGTGTGTAAATTTGTCATGTTTTTTTTTTCCTACTTCACTCTTTACATTACTTTGTATTTCTTAATAGTGTATCAAAGCCCCAAAATTGTGTGATGGGACTTGTCACAGTCCAGTGTGTGGCCACTTTAACTTTGAAGAAACAAAATATTTTCCATTGCCCTGTTTCTTCCTAGACTAAAAGCAGGAGTACTAAGATTTCCTGATGATCGTCGTCTGTGGTAACAGAATCTCTTTCATTAAGTCCACTTTAAGATACTTTTGAATGTTAAGACATGAGCAGATCACTAACACAGGCGATGGTTTTCAAACCTAGAGTTGCAGTAGCAGGCTACCACTACTAGATTGACAGTGTACGTTTAAGAATAATATGGCCATCCTTTAATGGTCTTGCTCATTTCAAGATGTTTTATTAGCCATGTAGCAAGTATCGTTGATATAATTACTTAAAGACTGTTAATGTAGTGGATTTAACTACTCTTCTGCATTTATTGAATTTCAACTACAAGGGAGTGCTTATGTGATGTTATAGATGCTTTGATAAATGTTGGAAAGAACTGACCCAAATTTTCACAAGAAGTTAGCAGTCTTTAGAAAAAATGCAGCATCATGTACAGGTATGACAAGGGAAGCAATATTTGTCTCCTGATGTGATATTGTAGGGTTGTATTAGAGAGAGAAAAGTGCTTTGTGATGAGAAGAGCTTAATATATGGTTGGAGTCCTTTAAATTGTTTTACCACATTGGATAGTCTTACTGACTAAATTTGATAGTGTTGATTGGAGTGGCGTTATCTTGCACATTGAACATTTATTTAGTGGAGTATTTTGTTGTTTTTAGGATGGTACATATTGTTTCCAGGGGGAGGGTGGACAACCAGGGAAGAAAATCAGTAAAGTGAGTATTTTACAGGTGCTGTGTAAGTTTGGCTGCACATTGCCTAACTTGGTGGATCTGATCTTTTTAGTTGGATGGATGTGAGTGCAGAAACTTAATACTATGTTTTATCTCTTAGGACCAAGACAGCTCTGAGCAGGAAGCAGAAACGGCAGCTCACAGAAAAGAGAGAATATGTCCAAGATGTGGTCAAGGTGAAAAAGGTGAATTTACAGCAACTCAAAACTGCAGTAATTGAAAAGTAAATCTTAAAGGAGGTTGCTTTTTGGTGAAAACTGAAGTAAGGTTATAGGTGAAAGGCTCATATTATAATATGCAGTTTTGTTGATTTTTTTTTTCTTTTTTTTTTTGTACTGAAAAAAAGGGAAATGAGTCATGATCCAATGTTCAGAATGGGTTTATCAACACTTTGAGTGTGTACCCTTATTAGCCACTACCAGATTCCAGTTGGAAAGAATGTCCATAAAATGATGCTCATAATATGAGCTAAATTAAAAAGTATCCCAACTAATAATAGGATAACTAAAATCACCTAACATATTAGTAGGTTTATTTTCCAAAATATCCACCAAGTGTTGAAGAAAAAAAAAGCCAGTGCCATGGTGTTGAGTGATAAAGCCCTAACTGCAGTACTAGTGACCCAGGTTTGATTAGCAGCTCAAGCATCTGAGATGTTAACAGTGAGGGACAGGTATTTATCTAGACAGTCCCTGCAGGTAGGTGTGGCCTATAGAGTGGAGTAGCCCTCTGATGTAACAGGTAAATATTAGGGGGGTAGGTCCTAAATGGAAAAAAAAATCCCCTGTGGAAGCAGTCAATGGCATGCCCCCCCATGCCTGTAGGTTGCATGTCAGCTCCAGCCTTAGAACGGCGATAGTCTAGAGCTATAGGAGAGTCTGGTAGATCTGAAAACGTATGAGAGCACTGGGGTAAACTGGAAAGAATGAAGCAAAATGGGACACAAAAAAATTATAGTATTAACATTTAAATTTGGGCTCCTATAGGCTACTGTTGTCTTGCATATACAGTTCAAAAAAAGAAGGCCAGCACAGTAGTGTGGTTGAAAATACACATGTTCTTCGTGTTTCACTGTTGCAGTCATCATATTTGAGGTTATCCCTGCTGGGGTAGCCCTCGGCCAGCCTGAATACCAGAGACTTAGTATTTGTGCGTCGGTTGCTGCCGCTTGAAGACTGATGTTGGGTCATCAGGGGTATAAAGGAAGGCAGCCGATGTCATTACATCAGTCTTTCTTGCCGTGGAGCCCCAAGCAGAAGCAGTTCGCACAAGTGCCGGTCGGCCGCTACCTGAGTTTAGTTTCCGAATTGAAGTTGGAAGCCTTTGAAAGCTAAGTACCCCATTGGGGATCCTTTTTTCTTGCACTAACCGATGTCAGAAAAAGTTAATAATTGTCTCGCCTGTGGAAAGCAGATATCACACTGGGACTTCCATTCCTACTGCGTTACTTGCCTAGGCCCAGACCACAACGTCCCTCATTGTCTGTCTTTTCTGTGCTTTAACGCCAGAACTATTTGTCGTCTGGTCCTTATTGTAGCCAGATATTTCTGTTTACAGTCCTAGAATTCCGATATGGCTTCCATAAGCCATCCGACAGCAGATCTTCCAAAAAAGTAAAGATAAAAACAGAGACAGACCGCACAGGACTAAACCATCGATGACGCTTCCACCAAGTTGGTCGTCAGTCCTCTGGAATTCCGTGAGGCACTTTCGCAGCCCCTGATGCCTGCTTCATTTCATTTGCAGGCCTCTACCAGGACCCTTTCGGAGTCCGGTATGCTGCAGAACTCTTCTTTGTCTAAGGATTCTGCAGTCATCTCTGCCTTGGATGGGTCCGGAGCCACTGTGCAGGCACCGATTTCCGAGGAAGTCCTTCGCAACACCGAATCCAGACATAAACAGACACCTTCTTTCATGGCTTCCGATATTCATCGTGCATACAGCTGCAGTCATAACAGATGGGTTCTCCTGCCATCAGGCGGGTCCTCTGTCGGCTGAATTCCAAAGTCTAGGTCCGGCGTCAGTTGTCGTCGCTTCTTCCCTGATGTCAGTGTGCCAGGGGTATAAAAGAACCAGCCGACGCTATTTTCTTCAGTCTTTCTTGCCGTGCGGTGCCCGAAGCAGAAGCAGTTCGCAAGTGCCGGTCGGCCAGCTCCTGACATTATGAAAATGTTGCAACCGAAGTCTTCTTGAAAGCTAAGTACCCCGTTGGGGAAACTTTTCTTGCCTCAGACCGATGTCAGACAAAGTTAATAATTGTATTTCATGTGGGAAGCAAATACCACATAAGGATTTCCATTCCCTCTGTATTCCTTGTTTAGGCCCAGACCACGACGTCTCGGTCTGTCGCTTTTGTGCTACATTCAACAAACGCACCATTAAGCGTCAAGCGGAGTTCGCCCAGCATTATTTTGGCAAAAAAATTTAACTATTATGTCGTCGGATACTCCGACTCCAGTTTTGTCTAAAAAAGGACCGACACACGAGGTCCGCGGCCTCTACCCACACCACGCCAAAGCCGACTACACACGGTCCAGTTCTCAGCGAGGTGCCTACGCAGCCCCTGACTACCGACGACACTACATTGGCGGTGTCTCCTGTACCCGAGGTCGCAGGCTCCTCGGCCCACACCCCGACTACAGATACCGAAGCCACTCTTGGCGGTGAATCTCAAAATGTGGACAGGTCTACCTCTTCTCAAGGTGTCTTCAGACCTTCCTCTTCTTTTTCCATCAAGGCTTTTACTAAGTCTAAAGCAGCCATGCATTCTAAAAGACAAGCTACACAGGGCCCATCTCCAGGCCCCATGCCTAAAAAAACAGATGCTTAAGATGGCGGAGGATCTAATTACTCTTATCAGGGGTTCTCAAACCCCCCCCCCCCCCGGACAAAAGGCTCAGAGTGGAGGAAGAATCCCCTCCTCTGATCAGGGCTCCATTATATCAGAGCACTCTGATGAACAGGAACATTCTTACTCCCCTTTTGAAGACTCTGATGCAGAGGAGTCCATTCCCTCTGTATCCCCCCCAGAGAATTACTATTTAGGGAAGCTTTGCATACCTTAAGGGAACACTTCCACTGGGAAGGCCAAGATTATTCAGATTCCAAGAAAAGGCTTAGGGAATTTCTCTTGCTACCTCAGCACAGGCCTCTAGCTATCCGTCCTGTCTTGGACATACTAGATGTGTACTCGGAGGCCTGCCTTAACCCGGATTCTCCTCCAGCTCTAGTCAAGCCTGACAGGTGTACTACAGGGTTCCTGACTCGCACCAATTTCTATACAAAAGCCATGCTGCTGACCCAGAAACTATCTCACAGGGCCCCAAGGGAATTAAGGTCTCCACTGCTAAAAATCCATTACCTTCCGAGAGAGATTCCAGATCCTTAGAAAGGTAGGGAAAAAAGGTATATACCTCGGCCACCTTAACCATGAGGGCATTAAACTGTCAGTTCCATATGCTAAAGTACCAACAGTTTTTGTTATCACAATTGAGAAGTAAAATGTCACAACCTGAACAACCAGACTTGAAGGAGTTGCAGGATTTGATGCATAGTGCAGAACAAGTGGGTAAACATACCTTACAATGTGGTTTTGATGCTCTAGAGGCCTCATGTAGAGCTGCTGTTACAGGATCAGTCATACGTAGACATGCCTGGCTCAAGGAACAAACCTTACCAGATCATGTCAAAGCTAAATTACTAGATGCCCCTCTACAAAAGTATGTATTATTTGGTGCTAATGCTGAGGAGGTATTAAGGAAAATGGAGGAAAAGGCTAAATCAATGCAAACAGTGAAAGATTTTCTACAGGTACAACCCCCACGTTTCAGTAGAAATTGGCCTTCCAAAAATTGGTCCTTTCCAGCCACGGACAGACCCCAAAGAGGTAGATACAGGCACCCGAGGGGCAGAGGGCAATCCCAAGGATCGTTTAGAGGCAGATAATGGCAAGCTCCTACACAAAGAGGTGGTGAGGATAACTCACAACCATTCAGAAAGCAAGCCCAATGACTTTCCCCTTTGCATGCCAAGCAAGACTCAAATGGCAGCACCCTTAGGCGGAAAACTGGCATTATTTTAAAAAAACTGGCATATTGTCACAAAAGACAAATGGATCCTGGACATTATAAACAGAGGCTACAGATTCCATTTTCACACCCTTCCAAAAATGAGAGGCATGCCAAACCTGCCACACAATCAAAGGGTAGAGGCACAAAGACAAATTTCAGATCTCATAGACATGAAAGCTATTCAAGAGGTACCTACGCACGAATAAGGTCAAGGTTTTTATTCCAGACTATTCCTGGTACCAAGGAAGGGAAAAGATTGGAGACCTATTTTGGACCTATCCATCCTAAACACTTTTCTACTCGTACCAAAATTCAAGATGCTCACTCTACAGCAGCTTCTTCCCATGCTGGACAAGGAGTCTTGGCTGGTAACATTGGACCTCAAGGAGGCATACCTGCATGTCCCAGTCAGACAAAATTGCAGAAGATACCTCAGATTTCTTGCAGGTTCAACCCATTATCAATTCTCTGCATTGCCCTTTGGCTTATCTACTGTGCCCAGAGTATTCACGAAATGCCTGGCATCAGTAATTGCCTACTGCAGACTTCAAGGGATACAAATATACCCCTATTTGGATGACTGCCTGATCCAAGCGGACAGCAAGCACATTCTTCTGAAACATCTGGCTTATGTAATAATGTTGTTGAATTCTCTGGGATACACAGTCAACAAAAAGAAATCAAGGCTATTACACTCTCGGAAAATAATTTTCCTGGGTGCCAACTTGGACACAAACACCCAGATGGCCTACCTCACGCCAGAGAAGCAGGGGCAACTAACTCAATACTTCAGAACACTAGCAAATTGCATCAGGCTGACTGCAAGGAAAATCCTGAAGGCTCTGGGATTCATGGCATCTTGCATCTTACTAATCCCATGTGCAAAGCTGCATATGAGGAAACTTCAATGGTCCCTGAAAAACCTATGGTCTCAACACAGCCACAGTTTGGAAACAATAATACCACTAATTCTATGTCTTCAAAATGAATTTCTGTGGTGGGCTCAAGCATGCCAAACAAACACAGGTCTCCCATTCAGCAAGCCTCAAGCAAATCAAGTCATCACAACAGACGCCTCGGACTACGCCTGGGGGGGGCGCACATGGCAGATCGGTGCATTCAGAGCAAATGGTCCCAAAAAGAAAAGCACCTACACATCAATCAAAAGGAAATGCTAGCAGTAATAAATGCTATTATAGCTTTCAAAGACCTTCTGCGACCAGTATTGATAAGGACTGACAACACCACAGTAATGTGGTACATAAACAAACAGGGAGGAACCCATTCATACCCCCTATGCAGACTGGCCATGTCACTTTGGAACATGGCCCAGGACTTACAAATCGAACTACAAGCACAGTACTTGCCAGGCAAGGAAAACACGCTGGCAGACAACCTAAGCAGAAATATGACAGATCCACACGAATGGAAGTTGCATCCTCAAGTTTTTACAGAGATAATTCAAGCATGGGGAAGGCCAGACATAGATCTCTTTGCCTCCCACAAAATCACCAATTGACAAAATTCTGCTCAAGGATTTTTCATCCAAAGGCCTGGAAAGTGGACGCTCTCTCTTTCAGTTGGACATCAATGACAGTTTATGCCTTCCCACCTCTTCCTTTGCTGCCCAAAGTTCTATTAAAAACCAGAGCAGACAGACCAAAGATGATTCTCATTGCTCCAGACTGGCCAAGACAACACTGGTACCCACTCCTGAGGAGCCTGACGCATTCCCCACCATGGACCCTGCCTCTAATGCCTCTTCTTCTGACTCAGCACAGCTTCAAAACTCTTCACAGTCAGCTAAAAACACTCAATCTAACCGCATGGAAGATTCCTTAGCATCACAACAGACCCTACTCTCCAAGGAGGTGCAGGATGTCATTTTGGAGGCCAGAAGGCCGTCTACTAGAAAAGCTTACTCCGCAAAATGGAAACAGTTTTGTGTCTGGAATGAGAAAAAGGGCCAGGATCCTGGAAAACTGAATTTACCTCAAATATTACAGTATCTAGCTGAGCTGCTAAGCAGTGGACTTTCTTTCTCCTCCATCAAAATCCATGCCTCAACCATTTCTGCAGAATACAACACTGATCCACCCTTATTCTCTCACCCCCTCTTAAGACAGTTCCTCAGAGGGGCTAAGAATCTAAAACCCCCAAGGAAACAACCCATACCTGCTTGGGATCTCAATTTCATTCGAGAAAAGCTGACCTTGCCTCCTTTTGAGCCAGCTGCCTCATCAGATTTGCAATATTTTCCTGGAAAACAGCTTTCCTTCCGGCTATTACCTCAGCTCGTATGGTATCAGAACTACAAACTCTCATGGCTGAGCAGCCTTTCATCATCTTCCATCAGGACAGAGTTTCCTTACAAACCAACCCGTCCTTTATGCCAAAAGTGGTATCCAGGGTAGCATTGAATCAGGCTATGCACTTACCTACCTTTTATCCTAATCCTCAAAACAAAGGGGAGAGATTACTACATTCCTTGGACATCCACAGACAACTGCATTATTATTTGGACAGAACAAAGCCTTTCAGAAAATCAGAAGAGCTCTTTGTGTCCTATGCTATAGGAGCTCAAGGAAAGCCAATTTCCAAACAGACTATCTCAAAATGGATAGCCCACTGCATACGCTTTTGCTATTCTTTTCATGGCAAAACTGTACCTACAGGCATCAGATCTCACTCCACAAGGGCCACGGCTACCTCTGCAGCTTTTCTCAGAGGAGTTCCTACCAAAGATATTTTGGAAGCAGCCACTTGGAGTTCTGTGCATACCTTCTCCAAGCACTACCACCTTCCATTATACTCCAAATCTAGAGCGGGCTTTGCCACTGCAGTCTTGCAGGGCATTCTGGCTCCTCCTAGTTCCACCTAGTGCCTACCACCCCTTTCTTAGCTTTGGGATTCTACCCATCTGTTATGACTGCAGCTGTATGCACGATGAACATAGTACAGTTTTGTACCTACCATAAATATAGATGTTCGAGTGCTAATACAGCTGCAGTCCAGGTTTCCCTCCCTCCTTCCCCTCTTGGGACAGGCCTATTGGCTAACACCTCCTCATGCAACCTGATTGGGGTATTCATTCTTGATGTATTTGCTTGCACTACTGTATTTTGATTATATTGCATTGCTTTATCACACAAATTTATGTATTGCCTTCTTTCTGGGGGCACCTGACATCTGGGGCAAGAAAAACTGAAGAAAATGGCGTCGGCTGGTTCTTTTATACCCCTGGCGCACTGACGTCAGGGAAGAAGCGACGACAACCGACGCCGGACCTAGACTTTGGAATTCGGCCGACCGAGGACCCGCCTGACGGCAGGAGAACCCATCTGTTATGACTGCAGCTGTATTAGCACTCGAACATCTACATTTATGGTAGGTACAAAACTGTACTTTCTTTCTAAACCAACAGAGTTCCTTAGGCCCAGGGGTCGAACCACCCCCAAGAAACCACCTTCCAGATGATCTTTGGCACCTGCTCCCTTGCCTCAGTCACAAATGCTTAGAATGGCAGAGGACCTTATCATGCTGATTAGGGGAAACCAAGCCACTCCCTCAAAAAGAAAGAGATATGTCTCCAGAAGTTTCGTCTGAACAAGAGTCGGACGAATCTGATGCATCGGACTATGAAGACATGCAGCCCCTCTCTACATATATGGATTCTGATGCAGAGGAATCTATTCCTTCAGCCTCTCCCTCAGAGGATTTTTACTTTGGGGAAACCCTGCATACTTTAAGGGAGCATTTCAAATGGGAGAGTCAAGACTACCCACAGTCCAAAAAGAGACTCAGAGTTCTGGACCTTCCACAGCACAGGCCTTTAGCCATCCCGCCAGTCCTAGATGTGGTTGATGATGTCTTCCTTGAATCCAGCTTGACTTCAGATGCCCTCCCTCCTGCTCCCAGAAAGCCAGACAAGTACTATAGAGTCCTTGACTCTCACAAATGTCTCTTTAAAAACCCAACAGCTGACCCTGAGGTCATTACTCAAGGCCCAAAAGGGGTTAAAACTACTTCAGCTAAGAATCCCACCCCTCTCAGACAGGGATTCCAGAGCATTGGACAGATGGGGTAAAAAGTATACACCTCAGCTACCCTTGCTGTCAGGGCACTCAATTGTCAGTTCCATATGCTTAAATATCAGAAACATACCCTGGAACTCCTTAAACGAAAAATTACCTCCTTTCCTACATGGGCAGAATCTAAAGATTTACAGGAATTAATGCACTCTGCTGGTCAAGTAACTAAACACACTGCACTGCGGGTTTGATGCCCTAGAAGCTTTTTGCAGGGCAGCAGTCACTGGATCTGTCGTTAGAAGACATGCATGGCTTAAGGTAAACCCCTGCCAGACCATGTCAAATCAAAATTGTTGGATACACCCTTGTACAAAGATAATTTATTTGGTACTAAAGTAGAAGAGGTGTTAAACAAGATGGAAAAGAAAGCAAATTCTGTGCAGACTGTTAAAGATTTATTACAGGTACAGCCCCCTAGGTTCAGCAGGCATTTTCCTTCCAAACACTGGTCCTTCCCTGCACCTAGTAAACAGGGCCAGCCTAGGCCCCGTGGAACCAAACCTCCAAGACAGCAGTCCCATGGGTTGCAGAGATGTAAGAAGTAGACTGCCCTCCACTTATAAACCAGGAAGTTCTAAGCCACCCCCTTATGGCAAAAACTCACAATGACTTGCCCCTTCCCTACTTCGCCTCTGCCCACCATCACATACCCCTAGGAGGAAAACTCTTTCACTCAAGCACCTGGGCTACCATTACCAAGGACCAATGGGTTCTGAACATTGTGTCTCAGGGGTACAAGTTCTCCTTCCACACCCTTCCAACCCCCAAAGGGTTCCCAGATCTACCACCAAATCAGTGGGCAGAGGCTCAGAAGCAAATCCATACCCTGCTCTCCTTCGGAGCAGTAGAACACATTCTTACACATTCCTGCATAACAGAAAAGCCAAGGCTTCTAATCCAGACTCTTTTTGTTACCCAGAAAAGAGGGCACATGGTGCCCCATCCTTAATCTGTCCATTCTAAACACCTTCCTGGTAATCCCAAAATTCAAAATGCTCATCCTCCAGCAGCTGCTACCCATGCTGTCCAAGGACACTTGGCTAGGCACTCTGGACCTAAAAGAGATCTTCCTCCACATTCCCATCAGGGAGCAGAAAATATCTTCGCTTCAGGGCAGGATCTCAGCACTTTCAGTTTTCTGCACTTCCCTTTGGTTTATCTACTGCTCCCAGAGTTTTCGCAAAATGCCTGGCTCTGGCCATTGCTTTTTGCAGACAAAGAAATATTCAAATTTATCCCTACTTAGACGACTGCCTTATTCAGGCAGGCAGCCAGGAAAAGCTGCTGTAAGACCTGGCCTTTGTAAAGGATCTACTAACCTCCTTAGGGTACACAATCAACAAAAAGAAATCCAAACAGGTACCCACACAAAAGGATAATCCTCCTGGGAGCAAGTCTGGACACAGCATCCCAGATGGTATGCCTAACACCAGAGAAACAAAGTTTCCTATCAGCTTACTTCTCTCAACTGGCCACCAGGCCCCAGCTTTCTGCAAGGGAAATCTGCAAGCCCTGGGGTTCATGGCATCTTGCATACTCCTTATTCCATATGCCAGACTGCATATGAGGAGACTTCAGTGGTACCTAAAGAGCCTTTGGTGTCAGCACTCAAGATCTGGAAACTTTTCTACCTATTATTCCTTGCCTGAGGGAGGTGTGCAACAGCCTGCTCCCACAGCAAAGGACTACCCCTTCTCCCTACACCATGCCGCCCAGGCCCTCACCACAGACTCATCAGACTACGCTTAGTGTGCATACCTGGACAGTGGGTGCATACAGGGCCAATGGAACCCCCAGTAACTTCCCCTGCACATCAGTCTAAGAGATGATGGCTGTGCAGCAGGCCTTGATAGCTTTCAAACCCTATCTGTCTTCAGGTGTTCTTCAGGTCAAAACAGATAACGCCACAGTCATGTGGTACATCAACAAGCAGAGAGGGACTCGCTTCTACCCGCTGTGCAGGCTGGCCATGACCCTTTGGTTCACAGCCTCTTCCATGCATCTACACCTCTTAGCACAATACCTGCCAGGCTCTCTCAACTCCCTGGCAGACCAATTAAGCAGAAAGTTGTTGGACCCCCACGAGTGGCAGCTCAACAGAAATGCCTTCTTACTAATAACCCAGAAATGGGGAACCCTGGAGGTCGACCTCTTTGCCTCCCACACCAACCATCAGCTTGACAAATTCTGCACCAGGGAGCATCACTGCATGGCATGGAAAGTAGATGCCCTGTCCTTCCTCTGGGTAAACCGCTCGTTTATGCCTTTCCTCCCCTACCTCTCATTCCCATGGTACTGATCAAAATAAGGGAGGAAAAACCAAGGACCATTCTCATAGTTCCAGACTGGCTTAGGCAGGACTGGTGTACCCCTTGCTGCGCAACCTGTCCCCACTGCCCCCATGGAATCTTCCTCAGATTCCCAACGTCCTAACCCAGAGGGCAGGGGAGTTCATGCACCCCATTTGGGAGATGCTCAATTTGGCAGCTTGGCTTATAACCTGACCCCTGATCAGTCTGCCCTCCTCAGTAAACAGGTTCCGGATGTTATCTGAGAGGCCAGACACCCTAGCACCAGAAAGTCTTATGCAGATAAATGGAAAAGGTTCTCCACCTGGATCCAGGCTAAGGGAGCCAATATGGCACAGCCCTCCATCCCTCTCATCCTGGACTACTTAGCTGACATACTGCACAGTGGTCTCTTTCTCCCCTATAAAATTTCACGCCTCTGCTATTTCCACTAATTTTCCCACTGAGCAGCCTCTTTTTTTTCACAACCTCTGACCAAGCAGTTCCTCAGAGGGGCTAACAACTTGAAGCCCCCCAGAAGGGCACCAACACCAGCTTGGTACCTTAACTTTGTCTTGGAAAAGCTCACCCTCCCTCCATTCAAACCAGCTTCTTCTGCAGAGCTAAAATTTCTCTCCTGGAAGACTACCTTCCTCCTGGCCATCACTTCAGCCAGAAGAGTCTCTGAGCTGCAAGCACTCATGGCAGTGGAACCTTTCATCATCTTCCATAAAGACAGGGTATCCCTCAGAACTAATCGATCCGTCATGTCCAGGGTGGTATCCAGTGTGACTCTCACCCAATCCATCCATTTGCCCGCCTTCTTTCCTAACCCTTAAAACAAAGGGGAAAGGATTTTGCACTCCCTAGATGTGCACCGACAGTTCAGATACTATCTGGACAGGACTAAATCCTTCAGAAAATCTGTTCAGCTGCTGGTTAGGTTTGCTTCAGTGGCAGAGGGCAAAGTCATCTCCAAGTAAACCATTTCCAGATGGATAACGCTCTGCATCCATTTCTGCTACAAGCAGCATGGCAAGCCTCCCCCCCAAGGGGGTTAGGACCCACTTCACCAAAGCAGCCTCCACCTCTGCAGCATTCTTCAGAAGGGTCCCCACCAGGGACATCCTGGAGGCTGCCACCTGGACATCTGTTCACACCTTTACCAAACATTACCACATGCCTCTCTCTTCTAAATCCAGGGCAGGCTTTGCCTCTGCAGTCTTGCAGGGCATGCTATCCAGCCCCTAGCTTCCTTGCCTGCCTCCACCCATTTCCTCAGCTTTGGGAATCTGCCCAAATGTGATGACTGCAGCAGTAAAACACGAAGAATATAGTACAGTTGTGTACACTTACCATAAATGTAGATGTTCGAGTGTATTCACCGTTGCAGTCCTGGTTTCCCTCCCTCCTTCCCCTTTTTTCTTTTTGTTACTTTTCTTCCTTGTTCTCCTTTCCTTACAAGGGACATATTGTTTTTTTTTTCCACTGGTGGGGTTCTACCACCAGAGCCTGGCCTCCTACTTTGGGGGCCCCCTGACTGGTTAGGGCAAGAAAAACTGATGTAACGACGTCAGCTGCCTTCCTTTATACCCCTGACGTCAGTCTTCAAGTGACAGGAACCGATTCAGGAATATTAAGTCTCTAGTATTCAGGCCGGCTGGAGGTTACCCCAGCAGGGATAACCCCAAATGTGATGACTGCAACAGTGAGGGGACACTAACATCTACATTTATGGTAAGTGTACGCAACTGTACTTTTTAATGCTTCATGAGCTCAAAAGCCGAATAAACCCACAAAGGGTCGGATAAAACCCAAACCCCAAAAAAAGGTTCAGACCGGTTTCGGTTGAGTTAGCCTTCCTCAGTGCCAAACCAAATAAACTTCCACAAAGTTATATATACACAAACAATTAAGAAGCATAAATTCCCACCGGTCCATTAAAGATCTCATTTAATCCAGGTGGGAAAAGACCACCCAACTTGATTATTCACTTTTCTTTAGAGTTGAGAATTGTATGCCATCCAGACTTATTATTTCTGTCCCCTATTATTTTATCAGTAACTGTAAACCTGAAATAGGCAGTCTTGTGTTCTAATGTATGTTTACAGAGGGCGTTAAACTGTCTTTTGCTTCTAGCGTCACTGATATGTTTGGGGTTCCCTATTAGAAGACCGAAGACGCATTCTTTCGAATGCATCTTGGTCGAACTTAAAAAGCCTGAAACGGCAAAATATCGAAGCGCCTATTAAGCAAATTCTTTCCCTGGGAAAGAATTTGCTTGGCCGCTTCATTACTTTGCCGTTTTTGGCACTGTAGTGCGGTCTCGGAGTTGGTATATTTAAGTAGGGGGTGAAGCCCCCCACTTAATGTAATGTTTAAAGTTTTTTATTTTTTTTTTTTTTTTTTTTTTGGAACAGCGACCCCCCCAGGAAAAAAAAAATCGCTGTTCTGACAGTTCGAAATTGTAAGCTTTCACTTACATAGAGTAGATTAATCACCATTCAGTTTTTTAAGCATTCTGTGATCTAATATAGACCCTATGTTCGGTAATACGTAGCTGTAAATGTCTAGAGGTTTGCCCCACATAAAATGCAGAGCATAAACGTGGCAAGATAGATCACCCAATCCGAGCTGCAATTTGCTAAAAATGTTATATTCTAAACTAAAGCAGAATTCTTACTTGTGAATTCCCTTGATTTCATAACCCTCGAACAGTGTACAATGTCCACAGGGAGTACAACCATGGTAGGAATACTGGGGTATTTGTAGACACTTTTCAGAGACATTGGAACATTCTAATGGTGGATCATAAATTGTCTGAGATTCTGGATAATAGATGTTCATTTTCCTTTTGGAGAGGGCAATCACTAGGTTCACACTTTAGTCATTATAAACCTTCCCAGGAACACCCCATTATTTATCAACAATGCACCATTACAGATGAAATTTTACATGGTTGTACTCCCTGTGGACATTGTTCACACTGTTCAAGGGTTATGAAAATCACAGGAATTCACAAGCAAGAATTCTGCTTTAGTTTATGATATAAAATTTTTAGCAAATTGCAGCTCGGATACTGAACATATCAGTGACATTAGAAACAAATAATGCCTTCTATAAACATGCACTAGAACACAAGACTGCCTATTTCTGGTTTACGGTTATTGATTAAATAATAAGGAACAGAAATAAGTCTGGATAGCATATAATTCTCAACGCTAAAGAAAAAAGTGGATAATCAAGTTGGGTGGTCTTTTCCCACCTGAATTAAATGAGCATCTTTAGTGGACCAATGGGAATTTATGCTTCTTAACTTTTTGTGTATATATAACTTTGTGGAGGTTTATTTGGTTTGTCACTGAGGAAGGTTAATTCAGCCGAAACTAATCTGAACCTTTTTTTGGGGGGTAGGTTGGGTTTTATCCGATCCTTTGTGTTTATTTGGCTTTTGAGCTCATTATCATTTGAGCATTAAAAGTGTATTTTCAACAACACCACTGTGCTGGCCTTCTTTTTTTGAATTGAATATCCAGGATTTGGGGCCTTTGCACTTGCCGTACCTGCGAGGATGTTGTGTTTGCTGTCTTGCATATACCCCATGGGTAGAGTAATGCTTCATTACACTTCTGTGCGCATCCATACCACTTCTTAGTATTTAATTGTTAGACACTGGATGAGTTGCTAGAATGCTAACTTATGGCAGTCTCCGGAAGCTGGAGGGATATTGGAGAATGTATCGTTGTCTTTTTTTTTTTTACATTCACATTGGGTATTTTCTGGATTTTAAAATTTGAGAGCATGCACTTTCTGTGTGGAGCAGTATGCAAAGCAAACATGTGGTACAAGTGTGTGTGCAGATAGTACAGTTAAAGATGAGTAACCAGTATGAGTTACTCTGAGCTTTTGCCCTCAGTTTTCCATCAGTCTTGCCTGTAGAAATATTGGGGTGCTTGGATGGGTTCGAAGCCCCTTGACTGTTTCTGCTTTCCAGTTGTCAAAGAAGACTAGGACTCAGTGGAAGTCGAACACTATAACGCGTACTACCACATCCATAGCAGAGTCTCCACAGCTCTCCCCTGCAAACTAATAACACACATACTCTATATTAATATAACAATGTATTGGTGATGGGTGACTCCGTAGTCAGGCACAGAAAGTGTGCTCACAAGTCTGGACAACAAAAATAAAGTGATGGTGAATTGCTTTTCAAGTGGAAAATTTGACTTTGCAAGGGCCCTCAAGCTGAGCAAGTATGAGCATGGTGTTGGTCCATGTGGGGTCAAACAATCTAACATGCAAAACCTTGAGGGGTATGTTGACAGATATTTCTGAGCTGCTCTTGCATGTCACAAATGCAGAAACGACTCTAGTATTAAACAGAATCAGTCCTTCCTTCTTTCAAGAATGATGCCAAGGTTCAAAGAAAAGATGATTAATTTTCAACAACTGCTGAATAAATGGAGTCATTCGAGGGGGATCCAGTACATGTCAACTTGTGAAGAGTTGCTGCACAGCCCTTCTTCATCAAGAGCAGGTTATACCTCTTATTCCAAGGCTTCCACATACTGGCTAAAGCCCTTGCTGCCTTAGCACGTTTTTTCGACAGAGGTCAGTTAATGGATCGCCCAAACTAAAATACAAAAATCAAAAAACAGACAATATCAAGGTAACACTGCTCAATGGTAGGAGTCTGAATAACAGCTTGCCTAACCTTGAGGTCCTCCATCATTTGAAGCTCACTTGTGTGTGTGTGTGTGTGTGTGTGTGTGTGTGTGTGTATTATTAATGCCGCTCTGTTTAAAAGCGCAGAAAGCATTCCCTCTGTAAAGGAATTTTTTTTTGTGCCCATCATGCCTTTAGACCTGAATGGAACTATGGAGGAGAATCCATATTTGTTAGACCACGTTACCTTGAGGCAGATTCCTAGAGACCATAAGCCAAACTTACTGAGATGCAAATCACACTAAAGCCAGCCATCAGATCATACCTTGTTAAAGGGGGCCTTCACAATGCCCCATGAAAACCATGATCTGATGTCATCCAACTCATTCCATTAGCCTGAGGGTCTCTGTTCTCCTACCATGCCCTGCTCCCCCCACATTACCTCAGATCTTGTTGGACTCACTTGATGTTAGCAGTGAGCTCCTATTGGCTTCTCTGTAGTGAGTGATTTTGGGTGAGTTTTCTAAATTTTGTATCTGCACACCCCTTTCTGTTTTCTCCTTTGCCTTTTTATCTGTTGAATTTCTATAGGTTAGGCTTAAGGGTAAAAAAAAAAAGTTTTTCTTTCTTCTCCTTTTGGCTGATCAAAGCCTTTGGGTTTCAAAAAGTGCACTTCTTGTGGGTAGAAGAGTCTTGTGCCCATGAGGAATGATTCTACTGTTTGGGGCCTCTCCATTTAGAATCCCCTTGTGACATATGCAGGGCTTTTCATTCCCAGGCTCTGGTGAATAGGAAGAGTAAGCTCATTTTGAAGGACTTGCTTCATCCTTCCGTCACCTCAGGGGCTCAACCCCGAAGATTTCTGGGAGTCCAGGAAGCCATATCCCACGAGGTGGTCCTCTGAACCTCCATGGAAGAAACAAAAGTCTTCAGAACCAACCTGCTCTGCTCTGAGCTCTCGTACCTGTACTTAACCTCTGCCGTGTTCCTCCTGTGTGGGTGTGGGGCCGAATGACATCCCCTTGGTGTCTGCTCCGGCTGTGTTGGCGCCAGGGTCTTTTCTGCTGGTGCCTTCTGGAAGATCTCCGTCCTGTTCTCCATGGAGATGTCCCTGACTTCCCTCCTCAGTTTCATCTAGGTCTTCTCAAAGCCTATCCTCTAGGGATGTGGTTAAGCTCATGAGACAGTTCCTCAAGACACTGATGCAGATGAGGCTTGTGTCAGCCCCATTCACTTCCGGATTTGCGAGGCTCTCCTCTTTCCAGCCTGTAGCTCCTTCTCTGATTCCCCCCTTGGTTTTTGAGTTGTCTGCTCTGTTGGGTCCTGGTACCAGGGTGTCAAGGCTGATGGAGATTTCTTTTTTGCCTCCATCATTCTCCGCAAATTGCTTGGCTCTGTCTGCTTCCGTTCTGAGTGTGTCTCAGAGCCGTAGTGTCGGTTGGTTCTGGACAGTTTACTTTGACTCTGAAGGTCTTGGAGTTGTCTCTGCACCTCAGGGCCTCTGCCTTTAACAGCTCTGCTCCGACTCCCCCTCTCAGAGCAGGAGGCCTGTTCCCTCCAAGAGGTGTCTACCCTGGCAATTTCAGCCCCAGTGAAACAGCTCCAGGTAGTTCGGAATCCTTCTGCATTTAAGGTGGTGGAGAGGGTCCTCTGTTCCTAGGCAACCCTCTGCACTTACTGCAACAGAACCTCTCCTCTCCCACTCTGGAAATGTGCATGATACCTCTGAGCTACTACATGGACAACCGGTCCCAGAAAGCCTCCACACTGTTCCCTCTGTAGAACCACAAGCTTCTTCCGATATCCCCCCGGAGCGCTGTCCTGAGGAGTTCCCTCTGAAGACCATGTAAAAGGAGGCACATGGATTTGCTTACGGAATCCCTCCCCACTGATACCGATTTTTGAGGAAGGTGAAGGGTCTCCCAAATCCCCACCCAACAAGGTCTCCTTTGGAGACATCCTTGAAATCCCTCCCCAGAAGGATGGATGGTCTTCCCAAATCCCTTCCCCCAAGGAGGTGATGTTATAGGAGGCTTTTGGAGCCGGCCCATCTACCATCTGGGTGTGTGTGTGTCCCTCGGCTGACCCGCTGATCTAGCTGGTGTCATCAAGGGCTTGAAAGGAACCAAATACAGTAGAATCCATCCCTCAAGCATGCTGATAAAATTTTGAGTGTCCCAGACGACAAACCGTTTTGGACCCAAAGAATCCCGGTAGATGCCTTGGATGTCCTTCAAGGATGCATCTGCAGTCATAACAAATGGGTTGTCCTGCCTCAGGCAGCCCTTCGGTCGGCCGGATTCCAAAGTCTGGGTCTGGCCTCGGCTGATGTCGCACTTCACCTGACGTCATAGCTGCTGGGGTATAAAGGCATCAGCCGACGCCATTTTCCTCAGTCTTTCTTGCCGCGCGGTGCCCGAAGCAGAAGCTGTTCGCAAGTGCCGGTTGGTCAGATCCAGAGATTTCAGCGTACCGAAGACTTCTAAAAAGCTAAGTACCCCGTTGGGGACTCTTTCTTGCCTCAGCCGATGTCAGACAAAGTAAATAATTGTTTAACTTGTGGGAAACAAATACCTCATAAGGATTTCCACTCTTACTGCCTTCCTTGCTTAGGCCCAGACCACGACGTATCAGCTTGTTTAGCCTGTGCTTCCTTCAACCGACGGACTCTTAGACGTCGGTCGGAGTTTGCAGAAGAGTTTTTTGGCTCCACTTTTGCATATAAAATGCCGTCGGGGACCCTGACTACACATTTAGCTAAAAAACGCAAAGAAAAGGACCGACACTCGCGGCCCGCGGTTTCGGCTGAAACCACGGTTAGGCCTACCGCGAGTGTCTCTGTTTCGGCTGAAACCGAGACCTCGGTTCACCCTTCGGCCGAAAGCATGCCTCCGATAACAGAGGCCACACAGGCCATGGCTGAGTCGGCTACAGAAATTCCTGCTGAAGTAGCAGGCACTCAAGAGTTGTCTGACACTATTCCGTTGGACATCTCTATTCCTGCACGTGGGGCAGCCAGACCCCCTGCTTCTATGTCTATCAAGGCCTTTTCCAGGGCTAAAGCAGCCAAACTTTCCAAGGCCTTACCTTCAAAAGCTCCCTCTCACAGGCCTACCTCAAGTTCCCAGATTCTCAGCCTTGCTGAGGACCTTATTTCTCTGATCAGGGAACCCATCCTCACCCAGACAGGGCCTCACAACCCCCTCCTGAAAAGAGGCCTAGGACTGAACCCCCTGAACCTCTGTCCTCTGACTACTCCTCGGATGGTTCAGATGTATCGGACCATCAGGAAGGCCCGTACTCACCTTATGAGGATTCTGATGCAGAAGACTCCATTCCTTCTGCCTCACCTCCAGAAGAATTTTCTTTTGGGGAAACCCTACACTCAATGAGGGAGCACTTCCAATGGCAGGGTCAGGATTTTTCTGATTTTAGCAAAAGGCTAAGGACTTTTTTACACTTACCACAGCATAGGCCTTTAGCCATTCCACCTGTACTATCAGTTGTTGATGATGCATTCAATGATGCCAGTACTGCCCCTGATTCTCTTCCCCCGGCCCCTGCAAAGCCTGACAGATACTACAGGGTCCCAGATTCTCACTACCACTTGTATAAGGCTCATGCTGCAGATCCAGAAACCATTTCTCAGGGCCCTAAAGGTGTTGCAGCTGCCTCTGCCAAAAACCCTCTACCATCTGAAAGAGAATCTAGAGCATTAGAGATGGGGTAAAAGGTTTATACATCTGCTACTCTTTCTGCCAGGGCTTTAAACTGTCAATTTCACATGATACAGTACCAGGAATTTTTGTTAGATCAGCTGAATAAAAAGCTGGCCTCTCCTGAACCTTTAGACCGTAAGTCCCTTCAGGATTTGGTACACAATTCTCAGCAGGTCAGTAATCATTTCTTAAAATGTGGCTATGTTGCACTGGAGGCTTCATTTAGATCAGCTATGACTGGAGCAGTGATTCGAAGGCATGCCTGGTTAAAAGAACAATCCTTACCAGACCATGTTAAGTCTAAATTCCTGGATGTCCCTATGGAGAAACAAAGTTTGTTTGGCTCCCCTGCACAGGAGGTTCTAAAGAAAGTGGAAGAAAAAGCAAAATCTGTCCAAACAGTCAAGGATTTTTTGCAGGTCCAACCTCCGAGGTTTAGCAGAAATTGGCCTTCAAAGAATTGGTCCTTTCCAGACACCTCCAGAGCACAGAGAGGCAGAAGTAGACACCCAAGAGGCAGAGGTCAATCTAGGGGTGCCTACAGGGGTCGTCAGTGGCACCTGCCAACCAAAGAAGTGCCGCCACAGCTGCGACTGCAACCACTTCTACAGGACAGACACAATGACTTGGCTCTGATTCCGCCTACCAGGGAACAACTGGAAGCACCCTTGGGCGGAAAGCTAGCCTTATTCTTAAGAAATTGGCATTGTATTACAGGAGACAAATGGACTTGACAAGGGCTACAGGTTTCACTTCCACACTCTACCAAAAAAGAGAGGAATGCCAAACCTTCCACCAAGCCAGAAATCAGAGGCTCTAAAACAAATCATCAGTTTACTAAGGATGAGAGCAATAGAAAAGGTACCATCTATGGAACAAGGCCAAGGATTTTACTCCAGACTATTCCTTGTACCAAGAAAAGAAAGTCAATGGAGGCCTATTCTCGATTTGTCCGCACTGAACACATACCTCATTGTTCCAAAATTCAAAATGCTGACCCTACAGCAACTTCTTCCCATGTTGGGCAAGGAGTCTTGGCTGGTGACTCTAGATCTCAAGGAGGCATACCTGCACGTCCCTATATGACCAGATTGCAGAAGACACCTCAGATTTCTTGCAGGATCAGAGCATTATCAATTCTCAGCATTGCCCTTTGGCTTATCTACTGCGCCCAGAGTATTCACGAAATGCCTGGCATCAGTAATTGCTCATTGCAGGCTTCAGGGAATTCAAATTTACCCATACCTGGACGACTGCCTAATACAAGCGGACAACAAGACAAAATTAATAAAGGACTTGGCCAATGTCATTCAACTGCTGCAAGCCTTGGGATACACAGTCAACATACAAAAATCAAGACTAGTACCATCCCAAAGGATAACATTTTTGGGTGCAGAACTGGACACAATAACTCAGATGGCTTTTCTCACAGAGGAAAAACAAAAGCAACTACCAGTCTATTTCATGGCATTAACAAGACAAACTCAGCTTACTGCAAGGAAAGTCCTGCAGGCCCTGGGTTACATGGCATCCTGCATAATATTGATCCCACATGCCAGGCTGCATATGAGAAAGTTACAATGGTACCTAAGGAATGTATGGTCTCAACACAGACACAGTCTAGAAGCCCAGATACCAATCATTCCATGTCTGAAAAAAGAATTCCTGTGGTGGGCTCAGGCCTGTCAGATAAACAGAGGATTGCCTTTCCACAAACCACATCCAAGGCAGACCATCACGACGGACGCCTCAGACCTAGGCTGGGGGGCGCACATGGAAGACAAGTGTATCCAAGGCCTATGGTCACAAGACCAGCTGAATCTACACATAAATCTAAAGGAGATGCTGGCAGTGAAACATGCAATCGAGGCATTCGGACCATTCATCCAGCAAGGACACCTGCTGATAAGGACGGATAATACCACAGTCATGTGGTACATCAGCAAACAGGGAGGCACACATTCATACCCTCTATGCTGGACGGCAATGGACCTGTGGAACTTGGCCCTGAATCTCAACATCCAACTGCAGGCCAGATTTGTACCAGGAAAAGAGAATTCACTAGCAGACAGCTTAAGCAGGACTACCACGGATGCTCACGAATGGATGCTGCATCCAGATATTTTCAAAACCATAACAAAGAAATGGGGAATGCCAGAGATAGACCTGTTTGCCTCCCCACACAACCACCAACTGAAGAAATTCTGCTCGAGTATACCACCCACTTGCCTGGAGGGTGGACTCCCTTTCTTTCAGCTGGAAGGACCTGACAGTATATGCCTTTCCACCTCTTCCTTTGATGTACAAAGTTCTACTGAAGATCAGAGAGGGACAGCCAAAGGTAATTCTGATAGCTCCAGACTGGCCAAGGCAACATTGGTACCCGCTACTGAGAAGCATGTCTCGGACGCATTCATGGCATCTACCTCTATGTCCTTTACTTCTAATGCAGAACAATTACAAGACCCTGCATCCAAACTTAAAAACACTGCAGCTAACTGCTTGGAAAATTGCATAAAACAAAACCAACTTGATTTATCTCAGAGGGTTAAGGACATTATCCTGGAGGCTCGCAGACCCTCCACAAGGAAAACATATTCAGCCAAATGGAAAAGATTCCTCATTTGGAGTGCAGAAAAGGGAGAAAATGTCACACTAGCAAACCTAGCACACATCCTGGAATACTTAGCAGAACTGTTCCACAATGGCCTGTCCTATTCTTCCATTAAGATACATGCATCAGCAATTTCAGCAAAGTACAACATGGATCCTCCTGTCTTCTCTCATCCTCTCCTCAGACAATTTTTGAGAGGGATCAAAAATGTAAAGCCTCCAAGGAAACCAACTTTGCCTGCATGGGATCTCAATTTTGTGCTAGAAAAATTAACACTCCCCCCTTTTGAACCAGCAGCAACAGCAGACTTACAGTTCTTATCTTGGAAAACTGCCTTCCTGCTAGCAATCACTTCAGCAAGAAGGGTATCTGAGTTACAGGCATTAATGGCAGTGCAGCCTTTCCTTATCTTCCATCAGGATAGAGTGTCTCTGAGAACCAATCCTACTTTTATGCCAAAGGTGGTATCCAGGGTATCCTTGAACCAAGCCATACATTTACCTACATTCTTCCCCAACCCACAGAGCAGGGGGGAAAAACTACTACACACCTTGGATGTACACAGACAGCTGCGCTACTATCTGGACAGAACCAAGGCCAGCAGAAAAACTGACCAGCTTCTGGTAGCATATGCAACAGGAGTGCAAGGAAAAGCAATTTCAAAACAGACAATCTCAAAATGGATAGGAAATTGCATTTGATTCTGCTACTCATTTCATGGAAAGATAACACCTGAAAATATCAGGCCTCACTCCACAAGAGCTACAGCCACCACTACAGCTTTCCTACGAGGAGTGGCTACCAAAGACATTTTAGAAGCTGCTACTTGGAGCTCTGTGCATACATTTGCCAAGCATTATAATCTTCCTTTATACTCCAGATCCCGAGCAGGTTTTGCAACTGCTGTTTTACAAGGGATCTTAACTACACCATCATTATCTTAGTGCCTCCTCCCCCAGTTTGGCTATGGTATTCTACCCATTTGTTATGACTGCAGATGCATCCTTGAAGGACATAGTACAGTTTTGTACCTACCATAAATGTAGATGTCCGATAGGTATGCATCTGCAGTCAGGATTACCCACCCTCCTTCCCCTCTGTGGTATTCCTAGGGTACTTACCCTCTTTTAGCTAGCTGGGGGAATCTATTATGGTGTATTTGTTTGTATGTATATATGTATATATATTTTGCTTTCTGCTGTTTGGAATTATCTGCATTTATCCAAATTTAGCCTTCCTAGAGGGCACCTGGCATCTGGGGCAAGAAACACTGAGGAAAATGGCGTCGGCTGATGCCTTTATACCCCAGCAGCTATGACGTCGGGTGAAGTGCGACATCAGCCGAGGCCAGACCCAGACTTTGGAATCTGGCCGACCGAAGGGCTGCCTGAGGCAGGACAACCCATTTGTTATGACTGCAGATGCATACCTATCGGACATCTACATTTATGGTGGATACAAAACTGTACTTTATGGCAGCAGCCAACAAGAAGGAACTCTCTCAGGAAAGCTTCTCTCTCCACCCCCGAATAGGGAATCCCAGGCTCTGGACAGATTTGGTAAGAGGGGTGTATGCCTCATCTACTTTTTTCTTCAGGTTGAATTACCTCTCTCACTTTACCCGGCTACAAAGGAACTTTCTAGCTTGGTCCCGGGGTCCATACCTTCTGAGGAGAGTGGAAGTCTGTTTCCTCTAGGTTGGCCACAGTATATTCCCTAGCTATGCATCCATGAGACTTATCTCACTCTGAGGAGGCTACCTCAAGGGTGGCTGGTTCGGGCATTGCCACTAGGTGTCATGCCTGGCTGAGGATGTGCGATTTTGCGGAGCCTTTCAAACAGTCCGTCATTAATAGTTTGATAGTTTCACCTTGTTTGGGCCTATGGTACGTGACACCTTGACCAAGAGTGAGAAAGATGGTAAGACCCCATCTGCCACTGGGATCCATTTTTTTTTTTTTTTTTTTTTTATATACTCCACAATGGACCTTTTCTGAGAACCAGTGTTGGCAGTAAAAACATGGTTTAAGAAATCCCAGGGCCCTTTCCAGGACACTCAGGGAGACTTTTCTAGTCTGTCTATAGTCAGAATGGAAGACGCTGCCCTCATGGCTGAGGAGGTCTGCAAAATCGAGGATCGTGAGAACCTGCCCCAGACAAGCCCTTCCAGTGGTCCTGAAGGGTTGCCCAACTGCTCTCCTCTGGAAGCAATCTGGGGACATTTTTCTTTGCACCCAGAAGCCTGGGAGGCCGTTACACACTACAAATGGGTGCCAAGGATCGTATCCAGCGGATACTCCATTCCCTTTTCCAACATCCCCGAACAAAACTTTCACCTCCCCAATGTTCCATCCAGTTAGAGGGAGTGCTTCCCAGGAAATAAGTTACTACAAAAATGGAACACTAGAAAGTGTAATACCGCGCAGCTTCAATATAACTTTTATTAAAACAAAACAAAAAAAAATCATAAAACCATTAACGCTTAGCTTGTTCGCCGTGTTTTCATTTCTCAATAAGATACTTCATCAGATGATCCAAAATGTCTACAGCCAAGTAATTTATATACACAACTAATTAACCATCCCACCAAAGGAAATGTACTTTCATTTAATACATTCTGTAAAACACTGTTTAGGTGAAACCTTTTATAAAAACTGCTGCTTTATGTGCTGTTTTATAAACATTTGCACATAGACCAATAAATCTCTCCATTTTAATTTTATTATTAAAAGGTATTCATTATGTAAAAGTATAAAATTTCAAAATAAACTTTATAAATGCATTACCTAGACCTATGCTATTTTTGAATAAATGGGTCCAGCTAGTGGACAAATATAATCTAAAGAGCTAACCTAGTTATTCCATATAGGTTCATAGGTTACTACTAGGCCATCTGCCCTAGGGGCCTATACAAGCCTAGCCATGACAATTCCCTTGCTATTTCTTCCCACAATATTTACTTCCCTGGGCCCCTGTCTAGCAGGGTGACTGACGTGATCCCTGGGGTGAATTTTCTATCTCCCATCCAGTCGTCAAGGTTCCTTTTTAAGAAGGCCAAAGAGGCACTCTGATATGTATGGGCTGTCTATTCCAGAGTCTGGGGAGTCTCTGCGATAGGAACCTATCCCTCCAGCATGTTTTGTTCATTGTGATGACAAGGTTTAGATCCCTGGAGCGTGTGACTCTGAGGGACTAAGTGTAGCATGTCCAACAGCTGTGGGTTTGACATGGCCTTGTATGTTGAGCAAAGATCGCCTCTTGAGTAGACGATATGCGACAGAGTATAGCTGGAGTTTTATTTAGACTGTCAGCATAGGGCATCTGCTTTAGGCCTGTGATTCTTTTATTGAGGTATTTTTGCGGCTTTTTCAGTTGTTGCAGATGTCTTGAGAGGTACATACCAAACGGGGTGTTGTATTCTATAATGGGTCTGATGAGGGATGAGTACAGTGGGACAATGACTTCCTTTTTTCTAGATGAAAAGCCCTTCGTGATGAGGTGAGCCACATAAAAGGATTTCCTGACTGTTGTGGCAATGTGGTTATCGAAGGTGAGACCACTGTCCACCTGTATCCCTAAGTCTCTCATCACACTTTAGGTGTTTAGTGTACTGGCACCTGTGTGGTAATTCATGGGTACATGTTTTTCCCCAAAGGGGATAACTATGCATTTCTTGGCATTGAGCTTGAGCCCATGGCTCTGGCACAAAGCATCTGTAAAGGCCCTTTTGTAGAATATCCACATCATTTGGGGATTCAATAATGGCTCCCAATTTGCAGTCATCTGTGGACTTTGTTAGCCAGAGCCCCTTAGTGTTGGCCTGTACTTCAGCGAAGTAGATACCAAACAAGAGCGGTCCCAGAACTGAACCCTGAGGTACTCCACTTGTCTGGAGCTGGATTTGGAGTCTGCTACTTTTACAGTGTGGGTTCTGTCAGTAAGCCAGTTGGCAACCCATCAAGTGACAGGGATTACTGCCCAGCTTAGTAAGTTTATCTATGATTCCAGAGTGGGGAATGGTGTCGAAGGCCTTGGCGAGGTCCAGATAGGCTGTGTGGACCGCCTTACCCTCGTCCACAGCTCTGGAGACTGATTTGAAGAAGTCGGTCAGGTTCAGGAGACAAGATTGGCCCTTCACGAACCCAAACTGGGGTGGGGTCCAGTGTTTGAAAGTAGCCAATATCTATTTATAAGTCCCATGATAATACGTTCCATGGCCATGCAGATCAGGCTTGTCAGACTGATGGGGTGGTAGTTCCCAGGATCCAAAGTGGATCCCCCCTTGTGGAGTGGGATAACTGTAGCTGTGCACCACTCAGTGGGATCGAAGCCTGAGGTGAGGCTATGATTAAACATGACACTTAGGTGAGGTGCCAGTTCATTTTGTAGTTCATGTAGTACACAGTCAAGGATGTCATCTGGTCTCATGGATGCTGTATTCTTAGCTTTGGAGAATGCGTTTTTTACTTGTGTGGCCATTATTAATGGAATTTGGCAATCTTTCGGTATTGAAATGGGCCCTTTAGGGGATGAGAGGGGGGTGAAGCTGGCACTGAATCTATCTGCCAGGATATTGGCAATATCCTTGGGGTCAGTATAGTTAATGTTATTCTGTTGTAGCTCAGAGCAGATCTGAGCATTGCCATTTAGATTCTTGACATAGCTATAGAATGCCTTGTGGTTGTCTTTGGAATCTTTGGCAATTTTATTTTCGTAACTAGCTTTGGAGGATTTTATGAGAGATCCTTGCTTCTTACTGAGGCTGGTAAGAGTATTTTGCATCCTGGGATTTTCCTCTCTTCTGCAACAGTTTCTTCCTTTTGTTGTAAAGTTTGCTTATGGCAGGGGCCACCAGATTGGCTTTCTTTTTCTGGAGGAGAGCGTTTTGGTTCTGTTTGGAATGGCACGATTCATGCACGAGTGGATGTGCTCGTACAGTGCCTTAGTGTAGGATTCAGCACTCGAAACTGCAGTTCCCGTCTGCATGAGTGTCATGAAATTTGTCACTTCTGACTTGAGTAGCATGAAGTTGGCTTTGGAGAAGTTTTTTACGGAGGTTTCCTTACTGGGGGGGGGGTGTGGATGTCAAGGGTGATTAGCTTATGGTCAGACCTGACCAACGAGGGGGGTGACCACAGGTGTGGAGCATCAATTTCCCATGTTGGTAATGACCAGGTCTAGGATATTGGAGCCCCCGGTGGGAGTATGGATTAGTTGATCCAGGGCATTGGAATTTATGAATTCCAAGAACCGTTGGGCAAAGGTGTTGGTACACTAGTAGTTTTCCCAGTTAATGGCAGGGTAGTTGAAATCACCCAGTATCAGGGTGTTTGATGTTTAGAAAGGTGTAGTGAGAATCTTGGGGCATGGTGGGGGGTCTGTAGCAAGCTACAATTTGGATTGCAGTCTTACCTAGTGTTAGTTACACCTTTAGAATTTCATATGCATTGTTTTGGGCAACTAGCTTGGTGGTGTGAATATCCTTGGGTGAATATGGACACTCCTCCACCTTTAGTGTTTCGGTCCTGGTTTGGTGGCTGAAAAGTGTGGTAAGAGTTTTAGCCTGGTATTGCAGGGGTGCTCTCTGGAGCCTTGAACCAGGTCTCAGTTACTGCACAGATATTGATGTTCTCCATTTTTAGGAGTGCCTCGAGAGAGTGCATTTTGAGGTTTAGACTTCTAGCATTACCTTCAGATTTTGCATGCTTGTACCTGTTACGGTGGCGGTTTTGTCGTTTGAACTTTGCCTAAAAAAGGCACTATAGGGGTGTCAAGAGCCTTAGCCAGTAACCTGAATCTCAGGGGCAATAGGTGAAGACCATCTCTGGCAAAGTATCATGGTCTGTTGATCATGTCGTCCCAGGCAGACATACTGGATCCCTTTGAATGACACCAGAAGCTTAACCAATTGTTGAAGTCGATCATTTTGTCCTTGTACTGTGGTATCATTCTGGGCGAAGGCAGGATGCTACTCAGGGCTAGGGTCATACCTGCCTGGGCCACATGATCCGAGAGCTTTTCTATGTCTCTCTTCATGTAGTCCAGGGAGGTACGTCTCATGTCATTCACTCC
Organism: Protopterus annectens; assembly: GCF_019279795.1. Taxonomy (NCBI): domain Eukaryota; kingdom Metazoa; phylum Chordata; order Ceratodontiformes; family Protopteridae; genus Protopterus; species Protopterus annectens. Next base: position 1,592,317,939 of record NC_056744.1, read on the forward strand.
AACATGGACAATGACAGAGTCATATTTGTACTTGTGGAGTGACTTGAGTGCATGCATTATGTGGCAGATCCTGGCATCCGACAGGCAGCTGACTGTAATTTTCTCCTTGTTCAGCCTGGTGAATGGGGACATCAGTATGCCTGACTATAGAGTCACCTGTGACTAAAGTTTTGGGTACGTTGTCTTGCCTTAGGGCCTGCTGTTGGGTGGCACACTGGTGTTGTGAGCTATGTGACACTTTGGTTGTGATTGGTGTTTGTTTGCATTTCAGCTTTGGAGGTCCTTGTTGCTTGGGCAGGTTACTTTTAAGGGCCTCTGCATATGAGGGTTTAGTGTTGCTATGTGAGGGTGTTGGTGGTGTGGGTTTAGAAGGCCTATGTGTTGCTTGAGGTGTAGTGCAGGTGTTAACCTTCTCTTGACTGTCTAGCACAATCTTGGGTGGAGAGAGCTTTGCTTCCAGTTTGGCTGTAGAAGTTCATCTCTTGCAGATTATAGTGTTGGGTGGTAGGAGAGGGTTGTCTGCGTACATGAGACAATTGCTGCATTGCCCCAGTATGCCCAGATGCACCAGGTGGACATAAGAAATCACCAGAAGCTGACCCTTGGACATGCCTGGTTTGATGCTTTTTTTTTTTGTAAAGTACAAGAGCTGATGACCTTCAAGGATGCATCTGCAGTCCTTACATATGGGTTGTCCCGCCTCAGGCAGCCCTTCGATCGGCCGGATTCCAAAGTCTGGGTCCGGCGTCGGCTGATGTCGCCCTTTCCCTGACGTCAGAGCGCCTGGGGTATAAAAGCGTCAGCCGACGCCATCTTCCTCAGTCTTTCTTGCCGCGTGGTGCCCGAAGCAGAAGCAGTTCGCAAGTGCCGGTTGGCCAGCTCCTGTAACTTCAGCTACCGAAGACTTCAAAAGCTAAGTACCCCGTTGGGGACTCTTTCTTGCCTCAGCCGATGTCAGATCAAACGCTTAAAATTAATAATTGCTTAACTTGTGGGAAACAAATACCTCATAAGGATTTCCATTCTTACTGCCTCCCTTGCCTAGGCCCAGACCACGACGTCTCTGCCTGTACTGGCTGTTGCTTGAGGTGTAGTGCGGGTGTTAACCTTCTCTTGACTGTCTAGCACAATCTTGGGTGGAGAGAGCTTTGCTTCCAGTTTGGCTGTAGAAGTTCATCTCTTGCAGGTTATAGTGTTGGGTGGCAGGAGGAGATGGTTGTCTGCGTACATGAGAATTGCTGCATTGCCCCAGTATGCCCAGATGCTCCAGGTGGACATAAGAAATCACCAGAAGCTGACCCTTGGACATGCCTGGTTTGGTGCTTTTTTTTTTGTAAAGTACAAGAGCTGTTTTCCCTTACCTTATCAAGGTACTTTGCAATTATAGGCTGCTTAGTGCCTAATATTTATTTCTCCGTATCTCTCTATGTCTAGAAAGATTACATTAATATCTGTAGCATCCCATAAAAAGTACTTGATGTTAATTGTGTTAAAATTCATAACTTGGCTTTCATTTTAAGAATCAGGGCTATAGAAATATTCTCATTAAGGACAGGGAAGATGTTGACTTCTAAAGTGATTTGCCACCATAGTTCTTTATACTCTATTCTTGCTTCCCATGGTCCTCCCCTTAAATCTTTTTGTATTTCTTCTAAAAGAAAAAACAAAAATTTAGCCCTATTACATTCCTTTGTGTGTTTAAATAAAGCATTATTCTCATTTTTATTTTGTATGCCATAATAGCGCTCGTATATTCTTTTCTTAAGCTTTCACTCAAGTTTTACCTATATAGAATGCTTCACAGGTATCACATAGGGCAATATATACTATTCCAGGTTTATTACAATTGTAATATTTCTTTCCCATGATTAGTTTATTCCTACTACCAATGTGTATTGCCTCTTTGTTATAGATGTGGTTGTATTTTCCTATTCTGCTTTGATTCTGTCAAATTTCACCTTCTGTTGTTCAAATATGTCTTTTAAATTATCTGCTTTCTTGTATACAGTTTTAATGGTTCCTTGGATATTTCTTCTATATCCGCAAGTCCTAAAAATCTATCCCATCCCTTTTCAGTTACCCTTTTAATACTAGACATACTACCATTATATTCTGTTACAAAAGCCTTCTTATATGTGTCATCTTCTTGGGATTTCACCCATAAGATGTTGTCTCGGCCACTGTTATACTTTCACCAAAGATTGGCTTAAATCTAGCTTGTCTCCCTTCAGTCACTTCTCTTCTGACATAATGTATTAAGTTTTGGGGATATCCTCTCTCTTTTTTAAAAGATCTTCTAAAAAGTTACACTCCTTTTCAAAATCGCTATCATTTTGAAGTCGTCCTGTTTGTTCTAACGTATTGTCCTTTTACTGTACTTTTCTTCTGATGAAATGGATGAGCACTAGTATAATATAAATAGGCATTTAAGAACGTGTCATTTCTATAGATTTGTTTTGAAGCATCCTGTAGTTTTAATGACCGATACATTCTAGATAATTTAAAATGTCATAATTACATTTCAAAAATTCTGTGGTCCCTTCAAGGTAACCCATAAATTCTTTGAACTTATCTTCCGTAGCTGTCCAAAATGTACAAATATCAAGGTACCTCTTACAAAGTACCCAGATATTCTTAAAATTCTGAGTGGAGAATAAACTTTTCCTCCCATGTAGTTAAAACAAGATTAACATACATGGGGCACAGGTGGCCCCCAGAGCCACACCTTTTACTTGTTGAAAAAATTCTCCACCAAAGTAGATAAAATTATTTTCCAACACTAATTCTAACAAATTAAGATGCACCAAGAAGTCAGTATGCTGTAGTTTAACTCTTTAACAATGGCTTTTCAAAAACAATTCTGTGCCTTTATCATGCGGTATGTTAGTAAATTGACTATGTCTGTTGTTACAAATATACTGTCTTTATACATATCTTGTTTGATACTTCAAAAATCTCATCAATCTTTAAGAATTTCATTGTTGTTTGGCCACAACTTAAACTTACTAAGTATTTAGCTACCAGGGCTGTTTTCGATCCCTCAGCAGCTACTGTAGGTCTTAACGGAGGAGGGTCTTTCTAATTTTTATGTACTTCAGGTATGCCAAAGATGGGAGGGAACCAGTGGGTGAGACATCTTATAGGGGAAATCACAAGATGACACACATAAGAAGGCCTTTAGTCAAAAATAGCATGGCTTTCGCCCCTCTCACAGTACAACTACTGCTCTACTTTCCTTTACTCACACCATTGCAGAATCTTTGGACAACAATAAACTTACTTCCTGTCTCTTTCTTGACCTCTCTAAAGCTTTTGATACAGTATCTCATCCACTACTACTATCTAAACTCTCTTAACTTTCACCTCTCCTCCCCCACCCTCAACTGGTTTGCCAGCTATCTGTCAGAACGCAAACAATCAGTCAAATGGCTCTCTTCCCCTTCTCCTTTCTTACCTATCTCTACTGGTGGGCCACAAGGTTCGGTCCCCTCTTATTCAACATCTTCACAAATGACCTTTTCACCTCTTGCCATCTGTCCTCACTCATACAATATGCAGACGATTCCACAATCATTTCTACAGCCAACAACATCTCCGACCTACACTCCCTAACCCAAACAGCTCTACTTTCCACTGAACAGTGGCTTTCACAAAACCTACTGATTCTCAGTCCTACCAAAACCAAACTCTTACTCTTCGTGCCCCACTCCCTTAATCATCATAAACTCTCCTTTGTCATTAAGTCTCTCAATAACACAACTATCATACCTGACACCCACACAAAACTCCTTGGAGTCATTATCGACGATGACTTAAAATTCAATCAACACATACAGCAATGTATAAAGAAAACACATCAGAAGTTAGGTCTGTTATACCGAAACAAAAAGTATCTCAGTCCCGAAGCTAGACTCACCCTAGGACAAGCACTTCTCCTCCCCTCACTCCTCTATGCAGCCCCAGTTCTTACAAATATCCAAGAAACTACCCTGAGTAAACTCCAACAATCCTACCACAAAATAGCCAGATTCATCACCAACTCCCCAAACAACACACACCACTGTATTGCTTTGAAGTCTCTACAATGGCTAGAACTCCAACAACTACTACATCTCTATCAATTTCACATGTTGCACTCTATGCTCTTTAAACCATCCAACTGTCCATCCCTATCTCTCCTTGTCTCTGTCTACACCCCATCTCAACCCCTCCGCACCTCTAATCAACAATTGCTTGAAATTTACCACCCAAACAAGTCAGTAGGTAAGCTACTCTGCAAACACTCTGTGGCCCAAGCCTGGAACAAACTACCCCTTGACATTCGCTCAATCTCTCACACCCCACTATTTAAAAAGAAACTAAAGACTCATTTACAAAATTTGCCCCTGCTATGACCCAACATAATTTTTCTCCTCCCCCCACTTAGGAATCACTCTGTCTGTCCCCACTAGTACAGTTACATAGCAGAAAAAAAAAAAAAAAGCCTTGTACTGTCATATAACTATTGTTGATGTTGTTTTGTATATTGTGTTACTATTATAAGACTAGTTTGCTGTGCTTGTATACTACTGTTTGATGTGCTTGTATACTACTGTAATATTTTTATTGTACTATTCTGGAGCTTTTCTCCTCGGGTCTCCAATGATAATGGGACAAAATCCCAGTTGGACTAACCCGGTCAACAAATGTCAATAAATAAATAGGTTTAGGTAACATATTTATAAGGTTTATTTTGAAGTTTTTATGCTTTTACATGTTGGATACATTTTAATTTTAATATTAAAAGGAAGAGAGATTTATTGCTCTGTGCATATGTTTATAACACATTTTATAACAGTTTTTATAAAAGGTTTCACCTAAACAGTGTTTTATAGAATGTATTAATTGAAAGTACATTTCCATTGGTGAATAGTTGTGTATATAAATAAGTTGGCTGTAGACATTTTGGATCGTCTGAAGTCTCTTATTGAGAAACAAAAACACAGTGAACAAGTTAAACGTTAATGGTTTTATGATTTTTTGTTTTAAAAGTTATATCGAAGCTGCCCGGTATTGAACTTTTTAGTGTTCTTCTTAGTGCCATTTTTATTTGAATTGTTGGAGTCAGTTTGCTGGCACGTGTACCTTGATTTTTGGGTGCTACAAAAAAAAGATCATCCAAGAGGTCCCCCGATCAAGTCGGATCGGGCATTTACTCCTGATTCTTTTTTATTACCCAAAAACAGGGGATCTGTGGCCAATATTGGATCTCATCTAACATGTTCAAGTATGTCAGTGAAACGCACCAAGTTCGGATGGTCACAATTCAGTCCATCTTACCTCTCGTGAAGATAGGTGATTGATGTGCTGTATAGGATGTGTACTACTGTATCAAAATGGACAGATGCTCCAGGTCTTTACTACGATTCAGGCTGGAAACCATTCACTACCAGTTTTGGACACTTATGTTTTGTCTCACCACAGTCCCCAGGTTGTTCACCAAATGTGTAGCAGTAGTTGCAGCTCATCTCTGACTGCAAGGGCATCAAATTATTTACATATCTGGATGACTGGCTGCTACCCCCCCCAACCAGGCATTTTCTTCTTCAGGCCTGGGATTACTTCCACAACCTGGCTTCCACTCTGGGCATAACTATAAATTGGCAAAAGTCTCACTTGGACCCGGTTCAAACCATATACTTTATAGCGGCATGTCTGGACAAAACAGCCCAAGTTTATCTTACATTGGACAAGGTACTAAATCTCAGATCTCCTGTCAGCCAGCTCTTAACTGTTCCAAAACCCCCGGCCACCCTAATTCTATAGGCTTTGGACTCCATGTCAGCAACTGTAACCCTTCTCCCAGTGGCATGTTTTCATATGCGCAATCTGCAGTGGACCCTAGCAATACTGTGGTCTCTTCTCAGAAATCCTTTGAATCTTCCCATAAAACTGTCTTGTGTATGCAGGAAGTTTCTCCTTTGGTGGATTCAGTTCCCGGAAGTGACCTAAGGATAACAGTTTGTTCTCCCTTCCCCTACCTCCACATTGACCACAGATGCCTCCCAGTTTGGGTGGGAGGGGCATAATCTGGGACAGACTATCCATGTCATGTGGACACCCCAAGAGACCTAGTTGAATACCAGTATTCTCAAGATGAGAGCCATTCTAGTGTTGCAAGAACTAGACAGCTTTCTTCGTCAGGGGACTATTGCAGTCCAAACAGACATGTCAGTGTTTGGTACCTCAGTAAACTGGGAAGAACCAGGTCTTTACCCTCTTTGTCAAAAAGCGATGAGGGTTTGACAGTGGGCAATTTATTCCAACCGCTTTCTAGGGGTAACTCACATTCTGGGGGAATCCGACATTCTAGCCGACAGACTCTGCAGAGTGCTGATGATGCCTTGTGGGTGGTCCCTGAACCAGTCCATAGCAGAGACGGTCTTCCTGAAATGGGGTTATCCTTGTTGCGACCTCTTTGCGTCCCCCTTCAACAACAAATACAGCAAGTGTTTTGCCTTTATCCCTCCTCGAGGACAGTCCCCCAGGGATGCTGTGGTTTGAGCTTGGCCGTCCGGTCTACTATACACCTTTCCCCCTCTTCCCTTTATTCCAAGTTCGTACAGAAAGCTTTCAAGTAGCAAAGCAAAGTGATCCTCATTGCTCCGCTTTGGCAAACCTGGGTCACCTGTCTTTGGTCTTATCTGGATTGCACCTCGATTAGGTTAGGTCCAAGCCCAGATCTATTGTCTCTTCTATCAGGGCATCCACATCCCAACATTCAGGCCCTGAAATTAACCGCATAGTTTCTCCACTTCCAGTGATGGCTAGATCTCCCAGGCTGTCTTCTCCAGTGTGAGGCATTTTGATTTATCACATAGAGCTTCCACTCGCAAGATTTACAATAAGTGGGAAAAATTTTCCCTTTGGGTGGACTAGAATCTGATCCTTTTACAGCCCAGTTTCAGTAGTCCTAGACTTTTCTAGTTTTTCTTTTTTCAAGGAAGGTGTTAGTCACTCTACAGTCAAGGTACAGCTGCTGCCATTTCTGACTTCCATTTTGGTTTTGATTCAGCATCTTTGGCCTGTTAAGTTATGCAAATCTTTTCTTAGCGGGCACCTTTTTGCTATGACCTCCAGTCAAGGGCCCCATGCCCTTTTGGGATCTTACTATGATTTTGCAAGCTTTGTTCCATCCTCCCTTTGACCCTTCGGCTACTGTAGATCTCCAGTTACTTTCCTGGAAAACTCTCTTCCTAGTAGCTATTACCTCAGCGCGAAGAGTGTCTGAGCTCCAGGTTCTTTCCTCTAAGTTTCCATACTCTGTTTTTCATACAGACATCAGTTACCCTACATACAAATCCTTCCTTTTTACCCAAGGTGGCTAAAGAGACTAACATTAACCAGTGTGTTGATCTTCCATTTTTTTTCTTCTCAGTAACCGAACAAAGGAATCTACCTTGCATATGCTTGATGTGCATAGACATCTTCATTTTTACAGCCGTAGAACTAAACCGTTCAGGAAGTGCAATCAGCTATTTGTTTCAGTTTCTAATGCCAAAAAAGGTAAGGTAGTGACTAAAATTTCTTTAGCCAGATGGTTGAAAGATTGTATTACGTTTATTTATTCTTCTAATGGGGTTCCTTTACCAGGTCCGGTAAGGGCGCATTCTACAAGGTCCATGGCCACGTCTCAAGCTTTTTGGTCCAGAGTTTGTTTTGAGGACATTTATGCTGCTGCTTACTTGGTCAAACCCTCATACCTTTGTCAATCATTACAAACTGGACCTGGTATCCAGGAGCAGAAGTGCTTTTTAGTTATTCTGTACTCTAGAATATCTTTCCTTAATGGACACTCTGGATTATGGTAGCTGGGGGCTCTGTCCCTTAGGTTAATGGAATGAGTTGGGCAACACAGATGGAATGTTGTTTTAAGAACATAACTTTTTTAATTCTTAAATATACTTGCTAAACTTCAAATACATAGAACTACATCATCCTGGGAGGCTACTCTTCGATAAGCTGGGATACCTATACTTCAGATTTAGGTTATGGCCAAAAATTCCTTGATTTCATAAACAAGAGCTTCCTGGATCAAAGAATCAAAGATCCCACTAGAGGACAAAATTATCCACCATCTCATTTGTATCCACTCCCTGGGTAAGTCTGACCACAAACTGATAAGCTGCTGCTTCAGAATCCTCGTACCATTCCTGCAGTTATATGATTAAAGTCTTTAAATTCAACTATAATGTAACCCCCCCCCCCCCAAAATGGGAAGTTCAAGAGCAAACCAGCCTGGTGGTCCACATGCATAAGTAAACATGTAGTGCATACAGCAATACTAAAGACATACAACACAAATCAAGGTCAACATCAAAAAATTATTGAAGGTACTGAAAAATACCATCGCAAAGACACAGGCATTTCACTAACACTAAACATTGTTCCAGCCTTATTCAAAATGTCACCATCTGCTGTGATCCAGTCAATATTGAAAATGTATTAGCTAACAAATTCAGTGCAGATTTCACCCCAAGACAGGTTTAAAATATCCACATGTTCCAATGGATCTCAGATCCCCTAGCATTACAAGAACACTTGCAAAAGGTACTTCCCAAATCGAGAAATACATCTTCCATGGGACCTGATAACCTTCATTGCTGTCTGCTGAGCAGCACTAAATATGCTTTGATGGAGCCAGTCCTACAGCTATTCAACCTGACCTTTTGTCGCCAAGGTATGACACATGGCAGTTGTGATGACACTTTACCAGGGCAGTCCCACCACATACCCCAGGAATTACAAACGCTTTATCCTGACAAGCCTCATCTGTAGGCTATGAAATGTGTTGAAGTTATTGTAAGACTTAACCACAGTAGTTTGATTTTAAAACTTTTGAGAGAGAATAACTCAGGCCGTGGATAGTGGTCATGCTGCTCATACACCACATCTTGACCTTGCTATAGCATTTAATACCATGCAATGTGCTAATATAATAAGTTAAATGTGTTCCAAATTGATCCATATATACATGGATGGCTAGCATATCAGCTGATAAATAGAACTTAGACAGTGAGAATGCCAGGTACATCCTCAGAGAGCATACAGGTAACCAGTGGAGTTCCCCAGGAATCCATACAAGGACCGTTACTATTAGGCATATAATTGTCATATCTCCAAATAAAAAAACACGGGATCACTAGCTAATTAGGTTTGCAGATTGTAGACTAGGCTTCATCTTCAGATCCCCGTCTGATGTGCAGAAGCTACAGCATGAACTTAAACATATTGACTCATTCACTCTGGAGAAGCTCAGAAAATGCTGTCTGCTTACTTCTCCCATAGGAACAGTAATGCTGCCCGAGCTCATTTTCAGGTAATCTATTTGTAATACCATACAGAAAACAAATGCTCAAAACTCTTTAACTATAAGAGCTAGACTAAAAATGTAAATGCAAAAGTTGTTCAGCAGACACTGACCTTTCTAATAGTGTAAATGTTGATAGTGTGCAAGTCATTATTAAATATTTTCTAAGGGATGCTGATTATTGTGCATATTTTTTACTTTTTTGGTAAAACAAATCACAGTATATTGGTGAATGTACCGTGTAGACCCATACAATTTGTATGAATGTCAGCTTTAAAATGATACTGTAACCATTACTGTGTAATGCTCCTTGACCGAGATATTCACAGAAATATGATTATTGTATTTCTCATAATTAATAATTAAATAAGCATAATATATTTCATCACCTTCAACAGACGCTACTACATATCCATGTACAAGTTGTATGGCTCAATGTCATCTTCAAAACTATGCATCATGCGTGTCGTCACCCCCTTGCAGAGATATGGGCATAATGAGAAATATGACAAATGTATAATTTTCATAATCCTACAATACTAAAACTGTGATATCTGCCCATGTGTACAGCATATAGAGACTGTTCTTTTAGCATGTTGTAAGTACTAATACTGTCTTCAGAATGAGGTATCACTTAGCACATTGACATTTTCCCTAGCAAAGTTATTTACCAAAATATGAAAAAAGTGTACATTTTCATAACCCAAGTCCTAAACAAACTGTGATATCTCTACATGTGAACAGCCTACACAGTTCTTTTACCATGTTATAAGTACTAATACTGTCTTCAGAATGAGGTATTAGCATGTTGACATGTTCCCTAGCAGTTATTTACCAGAATATGAAAAAATGTAATACTTTTCATAACCTAAGTCATAAACTGTGATATCTGAACACATATATAGCATACATATATTGTTCTTTTACCATCTTGTACGTACTAATACAGTCTTCAAAAAGTAGGTCTTACTCAGCATGTTGACATGTACTGTTTAACAGTTCACTAAAATATGAAAAATATAATTTTAATAACGAGTCATGAACTGCGATATCTGTACATGTGCACAACATAAGATAATTCTTTTACCATGTTGTAAGTACTAACAATGTATTCAAAATGACATCTTAGTTAGCATGTCGACATGTTCCCTAGCAGAGTTATTTACTAAAATATGAAAACGTGTCATAACTTTCATAGCCTGAGTCTAACTGGAGATATCTGTACATGTGCACAGCATACAGATTCAGTACTTTTACCATTTTGTAAGTACTAATACGGTCTTCAAAATGAGGTCGGTCTTAGCATGTTGACATGTTCCCTAGCAAAGTCATTTATCAAAATATGAAAATATATAATTTTCCTTGCCTAAGTCATAGCATGTGATATCTGTATATACAAGTACAGCATACAGTTTTTACTGTGTTGTAAATAGTGAAAAAAGTTTTCATAACATTTAATAGTTTTCCTTACCATAGTGGTCCTATTTAGTCTTGGTTGTTTTCCATCCTTTGTCATCGATGTGAAAATGACTTTAAATAATGTGAATAACAGTGGCAGCTGCTGAGAGTTTTACTTGACAAGTGATAATGACTCAGTGTTATACTGTAACTGCACATAGTGTAAATTAATAATATGATTATGAGTTGCATTTCATTACTGCAAGGTTCTGCATGCTCAGACAAAGGTGATAATTTCTGCACATATCCTGCTAAATAGACATTCATTACATTCCTGACATTCATTACATTCCTGGTGCAGGTGTAATGCAAGACTGAGTCATTACCATCTGTTAGAAAAACACCTGAGTAATTCAATAAATGTAGTGCAAGTTATATGTTACTGAGCCGTTTCTCTCACCTAAACTGTACCGGACCAGTTTGTGTCACTATCACCCATAAGCCACGTCAGGTATTGCCTGGAAGCCACTACATAAGGTGCCTTTACAGTTCTAGAGAATGTTGTACTAAAAGAGCTGACCTATGTATAAGCCTGGAAAGAAATGCACACAACTGATGTCATCAGGAGCATGATTTGGAACCGATGTCCATTGTTTGGAACTGATGTCCATTGTACCTTACCTGCTGACATATGAAGGAATTGTACAAGATTTTAACCAATGCACAGAACATAACAATAAAATCCAAATTTTGAAAAATAATGTATTACAAGGATGGCCAGATGAAAAGAAAAAGTTCCCTTTCCCATTCAGACACATTAGACTTTTCCTGATGAAATTCAGATTTCACAGATGTTTTTAGTGTTTCACTGTTGCAATCATTACATTTGGGTAATCTGCTGGCAGGTTGCCCTCAGTCGTTCTGAATAACAAAGTCCTGGGTCCTGCATCGCTTGCTGTCTCCTCTTCCATGATGTCAGGTCGTCAGGGGTACAAAACACGCAGCCGACGCCATTTTATTCAGTCTTTTTTGCCACGCGGTGCCTGAAGCAGCAGCAGCTCTCAAGTGCCGGTCGGCCGACTCCTAAAATTTTTGCATTCGTGTTTCAGAACCGAAGTCTTCAGCTAAAGCTAAGTTCCCCGTTGAGGAAACTTTTTCTTGCTCCTTACCAATGTCAGTAAAAGTTAATTATTGCATTACTTGTGGGAAGTAAATACCTCAAAAGGATTTTCATTTGTACTGTATTCCTTGCCTAGGCCCAGATCATAACGTGCCTTGCTGTAGGTTTTTTGCTAGATTTAACCAATGCACCATCAAGCGTCTGTATATTTTTGCTTCTAAATATTTTGGATCAAGATGTAATTACCCTGAAATGTTGTCGGTTAGCAATCCGACTACCAGATTTCATAAAAAATGCAAAGAAAAAGAGACAGACCGTCGAGGTCCAAAATCGATGACGAAACTTCTCTTAAGCCAGTCGCCGGTACTCAGTAAGGTGCTTTTGCAGCCCCTGATGCCCGCCACTTTTGAGTCACAGGCCAGTATGCAGTGAGATTCTCAGAGTATTGTACCCGCGGATGTCTCTCCCTCGGATGGGTCAGGAGCCGCTGAGCAGGCATCGGCTTCTGAGGGTGTTTTCAGGCCTCAACATTTTTATATAAAACTGATGCCAGCTTCAAAAACAAGATCAAAAACATCTTTTGTGTCTAAATAAACGACGCATGAGCCGCATGCTCAGGACCCTATGCCTAAAAAACAGATGATCAAAATGGCTGAGGACTTAATTACCTTGATCAGGGGTTCCCACCCCCTCCCCTGCTAAGAGGCCTAGGCAAGGCACTGATTATGAATCTTTAGATCAGGTTTCCATTTCTTATGATTCCTCTTCTGATCAGGAATTTTCTGTTCCACCCTGTGAGGATTCTGATGCAGAAGAATCCATCCCATCTGCATTTCCTCCTGAGGATTACTCTTTTGGCGAAACCTTGCATACTTTAAGGGAACATTTTCACTGGGAGAGTCAAGATTTCTCTGAATCAAAAAAGAGGCTTAGGGATTTTCTTCTTCCTCAGCATAGGCCTTTGGCAATACCTCCTGTGTTAGACATTGTTGATGATGTGTTTTTGGAATCAAGCATGGCTCCTGATTCCCTGCCTCCGGCTCCTAGTAAGCCAGACAGATATTACAGGGTCCCGGACTCCCACAAATTTCTATTTAAAAATCCTGCTGCTGATCCTGAGACTGTCTCACAGGGTCCCAAAGGTGTAAAGGCCTCTACAGCCAAAAATCCTACCCCCTGTGATAGAGATTCCAGGGCGCTGGATGGATGTGGAAAGAAGGTTTATACGTCTACAACCTTGGCAATTAGGGCCTTAAACTGCCAGTTTCATATGCTTAAATATTAACAGCATGTTATGGGCTTATTGAAACAGAAATGAAACAGAAAATGATTTTAATTTCTGATTGTGTGGAAAATAAAGAATTACAGGAATTATTGCATTCAGCAGAACAGGTTGGGAAGCATACTTTGCAATGTGGTTTTAATTCTTTGGAGGCCTCTTGCAGGGCCGCAGTTACTGGATCTGTGATTAGAAGGCATGCCTGGCTCAAGGAGCAAAATCTGCCTAATCATGTTAAAGCTAAATTGTTGGATGCCCCCTTGCAGCATGATACTCTGTTTGGTAATAAGGCAGAAGAGGTTTTAAAGAAAATGGAAGACAAAGCTAAATCTATGCAAACTGTAAAAGATTTCTTACAAGTGCAGCCACCCAGGTTCAGTAGACACTGGCCTACAAAAAATTGGTCCTTTCCTGTGTCCAACAGAGCCTCTCAAGGCAAATCCAGGCTCTCAAATGGCTCTAGATATCAATCACAGGGTTCTTACAGGCCAAAGCAGTGGGGTGCCTCCACCTCCAAATCTGGAGGAAACAAAGCACAACCCTACAGTAAGCAGTCTCAATGACTTCCCTCTACCTTCACCAAGCACTTATCTTTTGGCATCCCCCTTGGAGGGAAAATTAGCACTTCATGCTCAAAATTGGCAGCTAATTACCCAGGGTTACAGATTTCATTTCCATACCTTGCCAGTTCCAAATGGTTGGCCAGATCTGCCACAAAATCAGTGTGCAGAGGCTCAGAAACAAGTTATGTCCCTCATGGATATGGGGGCTATTCAGCCAGTACCAGAAAAGGAAAAAGGACAAGGTTTTTATTCAAGACTTTTCCTGGTACCTAGAAAAGACAATGCCTGGCGTCCAATACTGGACTTGCCGATTTTGAACACGTTCCTGGACATTCCAAAATTCAAAATGCTGACTTTACAACAGCTACTGCCTATGCTGGGCAGGAACGCTTGGTTAGTGACTCTAGACTTAAGAGGCATACCTGCATATCCCAATAAGGGAATCATGCAGAAGATACCTCCGCTTCAAGGCAGGTTTTTTGCAATACCAATTCTCTGCACTGCCCTTTGGCTTATCTACTGTGCCCAGGGTGTGCCTGGTACCAGTAATTGCATTCTTCAGACAAAGAAGCATACACGTTTATCCTTATCTGGACGACTGTCTCATTCAAGCAGAGGACAAGGACACTCTCTTCTTCAACATCTGCCATTTGTAAAAAGGCTTTTAACATGCCTAGAGTACACAGTAAGCGAAAAGAAATCACAACTGCTAACCTCTCAAATAATTACATTCCTGGGTGCAAGCTTGAATACAGCTGCCCAGATGGCTTACCTTATGCCAGACAAACAAAGGCAACTGACAACATACTTCAAACAAATGGCAACAAAAACCCAGTTATCTGCAATTCAAATTCTGCAGGCTTTTGGGTTCATGACATCCTGCATTCTACTAATTCCATATGCGAGACTGCATATGAGGAAACTTCAAAGGTACCTGAAAAGCTTATGGAGTCAACATTGTCAAAGTCTGGAAACAATGATTCCTCTCATTCCCTGCCTACAACAGGAGTTTCTTTGGTGGGCAGAGACATGTCACCAAAACAAGGGACTGTCATTCACTCTATCCCCTGCCACCCAAACCCTAACTACAGACGCATCAGACTATGCTTGGGGGGCCTACCTGGCGGGGAGATGCATTCAGGGCAAATGGATCCCAAAACAAATGCATCTGCATATCGACCAGAAGGAGATGCTAGCTGTTCAAAATGCTCTGACAGCCTTCAAGGACTTACTTCATCCAGGACAACTACTGATAAAGATGGACAACACCACGATTATGTGGTACATAAGCAAGGGGGGTACACATTCCTACCCCCTTTGCAGACTAGCCATGGCATTGTGGAACATAACTTTGACTTAACAAATACATCTTCAAGCTCAATTCCTGCCAGGAAAACAAAATACTCTGGCAAACGACCTAAGCAGAAATCTTATGGACCCGCACGTGTGGAAACTGGATCCAAAAATCTTCAGCATGTTAACAAAGAAATGGGGGAGCCCAGACATAGATCTATTTGCCTCTCCCCAAAATTATCAACTGGACAAATTCTGCACAAGGACTTATCACAGACAAGCATGGAAAGTGGATGCCCTGTCCTTCAGTTGGAAGAACCTATCAGTCTATGCCTTTCCCCCTCTGCCTCTTCTCTCCAAGGTCTTACTAAAGGTCAGACAGGAAAAACCAAAAATGATCCTAGTTGCTCCGGACTGGCCTCGCCAGCACTGGTACCCAATTCTAAGGAATATGTCTCAACTCCCTCCTTGGTACTTGCCTCAAATACCACATCTACTGTCTCAGCGGAACAATCAAATTCTGCACACTCAGCTCCAAACTCTGAACCTGGCAGCATGGCTGATCATTTAATTATTCAAACAACGCCTCTCAGTAAATCTGTGATGGATGTCATTTTGGAAGCCAGAAGGCCTAGTACTAGAAAATCGTATGCTGATAAATGGAAGAGATTCTGTTCTTAGAACCAAGCACAAGGAACAGACACAGCAAAGCCCAATATCCCTCAGATTTTCCAAGATTTGACTGAGATGCTTGACAAGGGCCTATCTCTTTTTCTTCAATAAAAATCCATGCCTCTGCCATCTCGGCTCATTTCAACACGGACCCTCCCCTCTTTTCTCATCCTCTGCTTAAACAGTATCTTAGAGGGGCCAAAAATTTAAGGCCTCCCAGAAGATCACCAACTCCTGCGTGGGACCTCAGTTTTGTGCTGGTAATTGAACCAGCAGCTACTGCGGATATAAAATTTTATCTTGGAAAACAACTTTCCTCTTGGCAATCACTTCAGCAATAAGGGTTTCAGAACTACAGGCTCTCATGGCTGTGTGGAGCCTTTTATTACATTTTACCCTGACAGAGTGTCCCTCAGGACCAATCCTTCTTTTATGCCTAAGGTGGTATCCATTGTGGCTCTTAACCAAACAATTCACCTGCCAACATTTTATCCAAATCCGCAGAACAAGGGGGAGCGGATTCTGCATTAATTGGATGTACACAGACAACTAAGATTCTACTTAAACAGGACCAAATCTTTAAGAAAGTCTGAGCAACTACTGGTGGCATTTGCTGCAGGATCAGAGGGGAAGGCTATATCAAAGCAGACTATTTCTAAGTGGATAAGCCACTGCATTCGTTTCTGCTACTTGCACCATGGTAAACCTGTGCCCAAGGGGATCAGGTCGCATTCCACCAGGGCTGCCTCTACCTCGGCAGCTTTTCTCAGAGGAGTTCCAACCAAAGACATTCTAGAAGCTGCTACTTGGAGCTCTGTTCATACCTTCACAAAGCATTATCATTTGCCTCTCTCCTCCAAATCTAGGGCAGGCTTTGTCACTGCAGTTCTGCAAGGCCTTATAGCCACTCCTAATGCTATTTAGTTCCATCCTCCCATCCATAGCTTTGGGATTCTACCCAAATGTAATGACTGCAACAGTGAAACACGAAGAACATAGTACAGTTGTGTACACTTACCATAAATGTAGATGTTCGAGTGTATTCACTGTTGCAGTCCGAGTTACCCACCCGCCATCCCCCTTTTCTATTACTTCTCTTTCCTTCACTATATTCTAAAGCCTTTGTGGTGTATTTGCTTTTAGATGAAGGTAAAGTTTATAAGTTTATTTTGCTAAAAGTGCATTTACATGTATTTCTGATTTTTTATATATATATATATATATATATATATATATATATATATATATATTTGCTCCCTTTTGGGGGGCACCTGACATCTGGGGCGAGAAAAACTGAATCAAATGGCGTCAGCTGTGTGTTTTGTACCCCTGACGACGTGACGTCATGGAAGAGGAGACAGCAACTGACGCAGGACCCAAGACTTTGTTATTCAGGCCGACTGAGGGCAACCTGCCAGCAGATTACCCAAATGTAATGACTGCAACAGTGAATACACTCGAACATCTATATTTATGGTAAGTGTACACAACTGTACTTTACTGCTGTTCCGATCCAGCAAAGTGATTGCACCAAACCTTTTATGTTGCAACAAATATTAGAGAAAGTATGAAATGCATTTAGGTATAGTTAAAGATAAAAAGAGAGGGTGTGACATTTAAACTGATATGTCTCATCAAATTCAAATGATGGTTAAAAAATGTCTGATTTGGTATTCAAGAGATCAATAACAAAGACACTACTACTTTCTGAAGTATCAACCAGTCAGTGGTGCAAATTAGATGTAGATTAATTTCATTTTCAAGACCGACAATATTTAATTTGAAGTATCCAGAGCATATAAAGTTGTGTGATACATCATATTCAGTCATTGTGCTTTTAAAAGTAGTTTTCCTCACATCATAGATTCCATATGTCCTGGCATCTGGTCAGGTGCTACAGTTTGTTAGGAATTTTGTTTATTTTTGCAAGAAATGGAATTTTTGCACACAACAAATCAGTATGGACCTTAACAATCAAATGGGCAAGTAAAATTATACAGAGTATCAAAAAACATAATGGAAAGAAATGTATTGCCAGCTCTAAGCAAGACTGTTAATTAGCATCACTTGAATATGCAGATTTCCACTACAGCCATTTTGGCTGCTTTCTTCTCAGTTGCTGCTTGAGAGAATTAAAACAAAATTGCTCATGTTACCCCTGTTGTTGTGATGTCAGCACTTAATCTAATTTAAAAACAGCATGACCAAGAGTTCATCTAAAGTAGTGCTGCCTTTAATTCAGTTGGGAAAAGGTATCAGAATGTAAAAAAAAAAAACATGTGAAGGAAACTCAAAATGGCAAGAAGTGATGGTTGGTAGGCAGGCTAATTCCCCAAACTCCTACATAGTTGAAAATAGAGATGGACAAGTCTTAAAATACAGTCAAAGGCATCTACACAAAAGAAGATAGTCTTCAAACAGAGAAATTTGCCATTGTCACTACCTGACATGGAAGGTCTGCATCAGGAGGTATTTGTGGTTAGCTACAAAACTGTTTAGCACAAGACATTGACTCGGATATTGGCTTTCTTGTAATCATTTATATTACAGGATGTACTAAACTGTGACTTTAAAGTACCAGTCTTCAGCAGAGGCTAGGACATAATCTCCTGAAAGTGTCTATAAATCATCCAAATGCAGGTAGCTTATTACATCAAGAAAGTTGAAAATTATGCAACCTGTTATGATAACAGACTGATTTCTATGGCTGCTTTATTTAAAAGGAGACTGGAGTACCATCATAGATTACTTTCTTCCACCCTTTTAGCTACATTAACAGGCACAGATCATTGTACTGTGTCAAAGGTAACAATGTCTTTGGTGAGAAAGCATATGGTCATTTACATCTGCTCCTCTTTTCAAATAAATTTCAGGGATTCAGGCTGATTACTTCAGTGATCTACAGCTTTTCTCTGCTATCAGGACAGGATAGGATGTGAAAATCCCTGCCATAACTGCCTGTCATAACATGTATAAAAAAAAAAGACAACACTTTTCAGTTCTGTGTGGGAAATTATCAACAAGATCATGTCCTAGTTAACAATAGCCGTGACTTAAGTGCTCAAAGGATTGTGGGACGTGATAGTTACTGAAGTGCAGCAGCGGTTAAATGCCATTATTCTAGTTGCAGTTATGAAGCTGGTTAGCACCTAATGTGTGGTGAAACTGTAAGAATCTGATTACTACAAATGTAACATATTTCTAAAGATTTAAGAAAAAAGTGTCAGAGGGTTAGGAAACACAACACCCAACTTCACTCTCTCTCTCTCTCTCTCTCTCTCTCTCTCTCTCTCTCAATCTGTAACACAGTCTCTTCTGCTTACATACATGCATTCACTCACACAACTTCACTCTCACTCTCAATCTCCAGCACAGTCTCTTCTGCTTTCATACACTCATTCACTCACACATGCAGACAGAAGGATAAACAAACCTACACACATGCACACTTTGCACCCTTCTCTGTATTTTTTTACACTGACGATAGAATAATAGGTTTAGCATTAGCATGAATTTTCTGAAAAACATAATTTTATGAAAAATGGACATAAAGGAGAACCTGGACATTATGCAAAAATATGTGTAATTGAGAGGTATGCTGGTATCCCAGAGTGGCAACTGCCCCATGTCTGCTGTGAGGTGGGAGGTGAGGGACAAATAAGGTTCAACAGTGAGGTCCCACAACAGGGAATGGGTATCATTCAGTCAGCTGAGGCAGGTCACTAGGATAAAAGCTACCCTAAAGAAAAAAATAAATAAATACATGTGCTTTACCTAAATTTTCCCTTCCACTGACCTTATTTCTGTCTGGATGCTGAATCCTTGGGCTGCATGATGCTTCAATAGGAAGTTACTCTGAAGATTTGGATCACAGTGAATGGTTTACTGTGAAGAGGGATCCTGTAGAAGTTACTCTGGAGATTTGGATCACAATGAATGGTTTGCTGTGAAGAGGGATCCTGTAGAAGTCTCTAAAGAGAAATGGAAAAATGCTGATACAGGAACCCCTGTTTATTTACCCCAGTAAAGAATGTGAGGCATGTATGTGGAGATGTTACACAAGAGGTGGCCATGGTTGCCACTGCTTACATGACTTCCGGGGCCAGTGAAACAATGTGGGTTAAAGTTTTTGATTTTATTTATAACAATAGTAACTGAAATTAGGGTTTTAGAAGATCTCTTATAGTTTTTAATTTTTTTTGGCAGGGTTTGTTACAGGCAAAGGAAGAAATACAGTATGCCTTCATCACTCGGACAGGCCTGCCAGATTAAATTGCAATGCAGAGAAAATCTGCTAGCTGTGAGAGATAACCACAGAAAGACTGTCTTTAAAAAATCTTGTGTAAACTGTAGTTAACTGCACTGTGAAAATAAAGTTGAGAAGGTACCTCATGTATCTTTTCAATTTAGTTTTCAGCAGTGGAGTTGAGCTGTGCTTGTAAACATAGTCATGCTTCCAGACAACACTCTGATGTAATGAACAAGGATAGCTATTGCCTCAGGGAATGCTCAGACGTAACCTTAGATGCACCCTGTGGCAGTACTCTGGGTTAATGAGCTAATAGCTGATGTGAAGTTGTTCAATCTCGCTGTTCATTTTTTGACTGATGGGTTCAAAGCTGATCCATTGGCTCCTGTACGGCCGTATGCAAAGCTCAAGGTCTTCCAGTAGCTTGAGGCCAAGCCCATATCCCATGATGCACTGTGAATTACCTCAGATCTAGTTTGCCGCAGCATCTGATTGAAGGTTCCAGTGCAAGCTTGGGCCAGTACTATTTAAAAACTTTTATATTTAGCAGTTGCTTAAATAAAATTTTTTAAACTTTTCTTAGATAAGTTAGATAGGTAGTTGGCTTTTTATAGCTTCCTTAAAGCTCCCCTTCCCGTGTGTGGTTATTAATCTTTAAAATGTCAGCCTCGTGTGTTTTGGCCTAGTGTTCTCTTGCTGTGTTTAAGTAGTTTCTAGTGGCTATAGATAGCCTTTTTCTATTGTTGGCCTCCTGCATTTTGGCCTTAGTTTAGTAGTGTGTGTGTTTGAATATTCTAGTAGCTTATACAGTTTTTTTAGTTATTTAAATTCTTTATCAGGCTGGTTTCTGTGTGTGTGTGTGTGTGAGTGTGTGTGCGTGTGTTAGTTTAGAGCCTAGTAGCTTTATTAATATTTTGAGAGAGTTTTTTATAGCAGTATTATGGCGGATGATAAAGACAAGCACCCAAAGTCTGGCTTTAAAAAGTGTCCAGACTACAACCAAAAAACGTCTGTTATGGGTGGACATGTAACGTGTTTATTGTTTAGGAGCTGTCCACTTACAGGAGTCTTGTGCCATATGTCATTCTTTTTCTTCGCGAGTGTTGTTAGAGAGGAAAAGGAAGTTGATGGACAGGGGCTTGTTAAAGCATGCTTTTCAAGAGGCGTTGAGTGACCAGGATGTGGCCAGCAAGTCTTCCAAGACCTCTAGATCTTCTGTTGAATCTAAGGACTCTAAGCAGTCCAAGAAATCAAAAAAAAGTGGAGGATTCTGTCTGCTCCACAGCTTTGGAGCCTTTATCCGAAGTGCCTCAGTCACCATTGCTTCAGTCGGCACCAACGGTGCATTCATCTAGGTCATCTGTCAGCCTGTCGGATTTGGAAATGGATCAATTGGTGCAGAAGCTTTTACAGGCACCAGGCCTTGCTAAATTGTTGCCGGCTCTGACCCAAGCAGCTTCAGAGCCAAAGGCCACTACTCCTGCTTTAACTACTTTTCCTCCGAGCCATACCAGCCCTTTGGAGCCAGAGGAAGCAGGCCTGTTGATCGTGGAGCCTTTGGCACCGAGACCTGATCCAGTGTCCTCTGCTCCATCCACTCTGACGTCCTCAGCGCTGACCAGGGACTCTAGGAGCCGACAATCTCCAGACAGATCCGGGGAGGATAGTTGGACCGACTTGTCTGTGCCGACTCTTCCTCTCAGGGTTTCGGCTGGGATGAGCTCGGCTCCTACCAACGGCTTGGAGCCCACGGCCTCGGTGCGAGAGGGTTTGACGGTTTCCTTAAATCTATCTGTTCCTTCCCATCGGAGCCATGATGCCTTTGAAGCCATGAGGAGAGCTTTGTCCCCCAAGACATCCTCTACTTCAGGCCTTGCTTCCTCATCCCCTAAAGCGCCTGTGCCTGCTTCTGCTTCTATGGTCCCAGACTAGGCGTAGAGACCCAGGGCCTCAGGTAGCCCCACAGGGTGTCCCCTGCTCTTCAGAGACCTCCCCAGAGGCTCCCACTGAGGAGGTTCCCAGGAAGAGATTGTGCAAGAGGAGACACTTGGACTCCCCGCAGGAGTCTTTAACATCTGACACTGACTTGGATGAGTCAGAAGGGCCCCCGCGGTCCCCCTCTGAGGATATCTCCTTTGCTGAGATACTTGAGATCCGTAGGCAGAGGGGTGATTGGCAGTCCTAAAGCCCTACTGAGGACAAGTCATTCCCCTGAAGGCTTTTGGGTCTCAACCCTCCACCTCTTGGGTTTCTCTGCCCTTTGATGAGCTCATGCAGTTGGTCTCTCGGAGGGCATGGGAGTCACCAGAGTCCATGGAGCCTGTTTCTAGGAGGCCTAACAAGTTTATATCAGCTCCACCAGATAAAACCGCCTTATCAAAGAAGTCCCTGTTGGTGCTATGGCAGTAGTCACCAAAAAAGGAAATGTCTGAGAATTCCTCGTCTATCCATCCTCCTAATAGAGAGTCTAGGATCATAGATATGGGAAATGTATGTTTAGTTCAGTGACTTTTGCTCTCTGCTCACTGAACTACTTAACCCATTTCACTAGGTTGCAAAGAGATCTCTTTAAGGAGTTGGGAGATGCTCTTCAGGGTACAGTAGCTGCAGGGGCCTCTGACAAAGTTGTTGCCCAGTTTACTACCCTTAATTCTATTATCAATTCATCCATGCTTCTCATATCCTATGCAGCTGATGGAACGAGTAGGGCAGCGGGTACAGGAATTGCTCTCAGAAGACATTCCTGGATACGCTTGTGTTCCTTCGTGGAGCCCTTTGAGTCATCCTTCTTAAGCAACCCCTTTTGATGGCTCATCTGTTTTGGGGCCTAAAGTGAAGGAAATTCTGACCAGGTGTGAACAGGAGGAAAAGACTCTGCCTGCCGTCGGAGTCCATTTTTCCACCCCTACCCGGCCTTATCCCAAAGGCCAAAGGGGAGAAAAATGTGGTTCTGGAAAGCCCAAGGAGCCTTTCAGGACACACGTGGTGAACCCCCCTCCAGGGGAAGAGGAGGGGGTAATAGTGGAATATGCCACCCTCCCGGCAGAGGGGGTCCGCATCATCAGGGTGACAAGAGATCACTTCTCTGGTCAACCCTGCCAGCGCTGCTGAAAGGAGGCCCGACTGTCCTGCTCTGGAGGCAGTCGGGGGTTGCTTATCTTTGTATCCAGATGCCTGTCAAGAAATAACAAAAGACAGCTGGGTACAAATTATTTCCAGATGGTAATTCATACTATTCGCCACCCCCCCCCCCCATCCATAAGGAGAATCCTGGACGTTCCACCCAGTTACAGGGAACAAGCAACTATAGAGGTCCGCAAGTTGCTAGAAAGAGTCATCCAGCCAGTCTCAGCCGACCAAACAATATCCGGAACTTACTCGAGGTTTTTTTTGGTTCAAAGAAAACAGGGGACTGGAGACCCATTTTGGACCTCAGCAGACTCAACCAATATGTAAAGAGAGAGAAGTTCTGGATGGTCACGCTCCAGTCTATACTTCCCTTCTTGGGGAAAGACAATTGGATGTGCTTGATAGATCTCAAGGATGTGTACTACCACATAAAAATGGCCAGGCCATCCAGAGATCACCTGCGTTTCCAGATGGGAGCCAATCATTATCAGTTTCGAGCCCTTCCCCTTGGTCTCACTACAGCCCCCAGAGTGTTCACCAAATGCATGGCAGTGGTCTCGGCTCACCTGAGGCATCTAGGATTCCAGGTGTTTCTGTACCTAGACTATTTCGCTCCTTACTGCCACCATCAGGCATCAACTGATTTAGGCAAGGGAGTACACTCTGTCACTCTGCAATCATTTAGGCATTACAGTCCACTCAGAAAAGTCTGCCTTGTCGCTGTCACAGCATATTGTTTTTATCAGGGCAGAGCTAGACACCTCAACCACCACTCTAAGGCTACCAATCGAAAGAGTCTTCCTTCTTCATCAGCATGTCAGCACATTGTTATTGAAAGACAGAGCACCAGCTTCAGAAGTTCTAAAAGTATTGTGTTTGATGGCTGCAGCAATCCTAGCCATACCATTAGCAAGAATGCATATGCAGATCCTTCAATGGCTGTTGTTCACTCAATGGTCTTACCAGGAACTTCCCATGGACCACACAATATTGATTATGAGCTCTTGCAAGAAAGATCTCCAATGATGGTTGACGTCTCTTCATGTCACCATAGGATGTCCCTTTGTTCTACCCCCTCCAGTAGCCACTGTGACCACAGACGCTTCCCTGATAGGGTGAGGGGGGCATTTTCAGGAAAAGATTGCCCATGGCACATGGACAGATCAGGAGTCACACTTGCATATCAATGTTCAGGAGATGAGAGCAGTACTTTTGGCGTTGCAGTACTTCCAGGACCCTCTTCCCCTAGGAACAGTTGCAATTCAGACAGACAATATGTCAGTAGTCTGGTGCTTGAACAAGCAGGGGGGAACCAGATCTTACCCCCTTTGCCGAGAAGCCCTCAGAGTTTGGAAGTGGGCTGTTTCCTCCCAGCGCTTTCTGTTGGCAACGCATATCCCAGGGAGGTCCAATGGGATAGCAGACAAACTGAGCAGGGCAATCTTGTTGCCGCATGAGTGGTCCCTCAAGGAAGAGATCACAGACAGGATTTTCCGCAAATGGGACCAGCCTTGCTGCGACCTTTTTGCCAGCCACATCAATGCGGAAGCTACTTTGCCCTGATTCTTTCCTCTGGGAGAAGCTCCAAGGGACACACTCATACACGATTGGCCCCCGGGTCTCCTCTCTGCATTTCACCAATCCCATTGATACCCAAAGTTCTACAGAAAGCAAAATCCCTGGGAAGTACCATCATTCCTATAGCCCCTTATTGGCCTCGGCAGATTTGGTTTCTCCTTCCTTTGACATCATCTCTTGGAGGATCCCTGGATTCTGAACCCAGTTCCAGACCTTCTGACACATCTGTTGGGGGACCTTCATCCTTCTCTACAGTCATTGAAGCTGACAGCTTGGCTGCTCCAGTTCCCCTCATAGCCAGGCTTCATAACTTCTCCAGTAAGACAAAACAGATCCTTTTGTCTTCTCATAAGCCGTCCACTAGAAGATTATATCTTAGTAAGTGGAAGAGATTTTCCATATGGGCTTCTAAGCAGAACATTGATCCTTACCAAGCCTCCATGACATCCATACTGGAATTATTGTTTATGATCTTTAAGAAAAGAGCGGCAGCCGCAACAGTTCGGGTCCAGTTGGCTGCTATATCTAACTTTCATCTTGGGATTGGCGGGTTAAATATGTCCCACAAGTTATCCAAGGCCTTTCTCAAGGGGACATTTCATATGAGACCACCTGTGAAAACTCCCTATTCTCCATGGAATCTAAATTTTGTGCCGTCAAGTATCATCCTTCCCCTGTTTGAACCAGCATCATCTTGTGACCTCAAATTTATTTGTCGTGGAAAAACATTTTTCTGGTAGCTGTTACTTCTACCCGCAGAGTGTCAGAACTTCAAGCTTTATCCATCAGCCCTCCTTATTTGATTTTTCATGCTGACAGAGTATCTCTTAGGACAAATCCCTCTCTTTTGCCTAAAGTTTGTTCAGAAACTAGTATCAGTCAAGTCATTGAGTTACCAGTTTTCTTCCCTAATCATTTCAACATGTTGGAGTGTATATGTTGCACAAACTTGATGTTCGCAGACAGCTCAGATTTTATTTGGATAGAACAAAAGATATCAGGAAGTCAGACTAGTTCTTTGTTTCATTCTCTGAATCCAGAAAAGGTAGACCAGTGGCTAGAACAACTCTGTCAAAATGGCTTATCTGATTGTATCACCTTTGTCTACTCAGCTGCTAATATGCCTTTCCAACACAAGATTAAAGCTCACTCAACCAGAGCAGATGTTCTTCATCTCACATTGCTGCAGTCCTTACACTTGGGTAGTCCGCTGTCCTCGGTCGGCCTGAATATCAAAGTATTAGGCTGACGTCGGTCAAGGCGCTCAAGACTGACATCAGGACGTCAGGGTATAATCGCATGACGGCGCCATATTGTC
>NC_056744.1:1593088649-1593098649 GCF_019279795.1 Protopterus annectens
TGTTCCATACTGCACAAATCCATGTGAATAAACAAGGGGCATCAGTCCACATTGTCATCAGCCCCTCATCTTTCTGCAGTGCTAAATCCATCACAGTACAGTATGCCTAGCTGTTCCCTTTCCCACATTGCACCCATCCTTGTGGATAAATGAAGGTCTTCAGTCTCCATTGCTGTCAGTCACTTACCTTTCATCAGCAGCTAAAACTGCACAGTGTAATAAGTGAGCACTGTCTCTTTTCTCCCTAATGTATCACTTCCACAGTACTAAGTATATTACAGTGTAAGAACGCCCTTGCCCGTAGGCACAAGGATTGTCTCCAATGCTGTCAGATTCTCAATAAATACAAAATATAAAGGAAATCTTACTATGTACACTAGAGTCATAAAAGGAACCCCATTAGATGGTTAAGTACATGAAAAGTGCGCTGACTGCTGAGTACACCAAGAATATCTCAAAAAGTATTACTGAGAAGTCAGAAGTCCTCTAAACAGAGACACAATATGTTTGTTTGCTGCATATGCTAGTAATTACTCTATGGCTGTGAGCAATGCTGGAAAAAGGCTCTTGCGTGTACACTGAGCTTCACAATTATAAAAAGTAACCCCCACCTTATTCACCTCAGACTTGTTACCACTTGTCAATTCAGATTCTTACTGCTGTTGCCCCACCCTGAGTGATAGAGGTATAAAAGGTACCCCCCAAGCACCACCCTCCTGAGACATCATTCCAGGGGAACTCAAGAAGGAGCAACACCTGTACAGATAAGAAAAACCCAAAGCTCCCTGAGGGAACCATAGAAAAGATAAAAGGAAAAGTACTTTTTCTGGTATTGTTCTAAAGAAGGACCATTGCTGGTGGTACTTGCAGGTAAATCAATATTTTTAACGTAAAATGGAGGTTCTAAAAGAAGTTAGTTTCTTTAGAATGTAATTTTGTTGCAAAATAAAAGGCAGGAGACAAAACTATGAAAAAATATTGATTATGCATCAAGTTACATAATAATAAATATGTAACAACATATTTTGATTGTAGAAAAAAACATACCCCATATTATTGACTGGAGTTAATCGGGAGTTAGTGATGCAAGAATTATGTTATTAAATTAGTCAGTTTGGTCTTTTTCAAGACATATTGTTTTCAGGGTTGAAACTGTATAAAACACAGTATTGTATATGTAACCGTCTTTACATAACAACTGCACTCTGTTCAGATCTAAATCATAAGTAGAAAATTGGCTTGTTAAATAAAAGTCTCTAAAATGTTATTTACATAACTTAGCTTGGCTAGATGAGATGCACTTCTCTGCCTCATATTTATATATATATATTGTGCATTTATCTCTATATATTTAGGTATGACTGTATGTCTGTTTCATTTAAAAATCTGAATCATATTTACAGTGCTGTGTAGCTGAGTTTTGAATGCACCAGTAATAATGAACACACACACACACACACACACACACACGCACACACGCACACACGCACACATGCACATTTGAGGTACGGACTTAAATTTGTAGTGAGTAAGTGCACTGAAAGAAGTATAAGATTAAAAATGTAAGAAAAAATATACATTAATTCATACAAAGGGCAGTACTTGAAGTTGATGCACGTTTTGTAGCGATAACATAAATCAGATAGCAATAACTTTGGGATAATGACAGTGTGTGTAGCACATTTTTTTTTTATTAGCACCTGTGTCAAAGATTTATTTCTTGTATTTGTTTCTTTTATTTTCCCAAGAGCCTGGTACCTTTTCCTAAAAATGTAAAAGCTTGCTATACAGTGTTCATAGTAAGACCAAATAATTTGCATGCATATGCAGTTCAGTTAGATAAAAATAATTTATACTTCTCTGTTTATATATAAAATTAACTGACTTCATTTTTACTAGTATTGAAATAACAACTGCAGAGACCATACTGACTGAAAAGGTCTTTCTTAAATGGGTCCTGAGAAGTGTCACTTTGGAATGTTGACAGGAAATGATAAGGTCTAGTCACCAGCACCCCTTTTAGTAACACACAAGAAATCTTTAACTGTACTGCCTGGATGGAAATTAATCAATGATGCAAGCTAAAAATTCTTACTTTATTTTAAATGGTATTTTTATCAGTTAATTTTTGCATAAGTGATGGGGAAAATATGAAATATCTGTATTGTTAAGTGTTAAAAAAGAATGTGCTTGTGAATTAGAAACAAATACAGACCAATAACACAATGACCGGTTTAAAAGAAGGTTGTTCTTGTGACAGTAGCATACCATTACTTGCTGTTACTTGCCCTGCAAGGCATCAGTAAGATGAGACGAAATCTTGCTGTACCTGTGGTTTTGAAAAATTACAAAGACCTTGTGAGGTCTTAAAAAGAATGGGGCGATAGCGACATAATATATGTTTCTAGATATCTTATTCCTTCCCCCACCTACCCACCATCTATACTTCTTTCTTCATTTTTATCATCGTCCAATCTCTTCCATTCATGCAGAGAGCTACTAAGAAAACAAGAAAGCTCACAAATTCTAAAAAAAATAGCAGAAGCTATTAATAATTAAAATGGAGGCACTAATGTGGATCTTCAAGAGAAAACTGCATAATTACTGACTGATTCTGATCTTTGCTAATCCAATTCTTTTAAGTCTGATTGGAACTGAGTGAACAAATTAGTTTGCCACTAGCTATGTGACCATGGCTGTAGGTAAAAAGATCACACCTGGAATATTGTGCACTGATATTATTTTCCATTGTCTCTCCTGCACATTCCATTAATAAAGGATATCAAAGTGTAGTGGGGTGTGAGGATTAAAAGGGGGGCAGTAATATATCTACTGTGCTGATCACTGAACTCAGAACAGTGCTGTCTGGAACTGACTTGTACAAACGTGTCTTAATGTACCATGGGGAAGGAACTGTAGTGCAGGTGAACCTGAACCAGATCCTGCATGGCAATGTCATAACTTTTAATAGTAGAGCACCAATGATCAGGCATGTAAATTAGCTGTCATGTCAGAAGATGTTAAAAATTATGCAGCTGAAAATGACATATTTGAAAATAAATGTTTCTGTACTTTAAAGTAATTATAACAAATAGATTCATAGGTTCATAGGTAGGTAGGTAGGTACTAGGCTATTGGCCCTAGGGCCTATATAAGCCTAGCCAAAAAGGTACCCTGACTTTCGCCACTCAAGAAAATTATTTTCCTGTGCCCCTGTCAAGCAGAGCCACAGAAGTGATCCCTGGGGTGAATTTCCTAAATCATCAAGGTTTTTCTTAAAGAGTGCTAATGAGGAGCTTTGCTTGATATAGATAGGCAGTTTGTTCCAGAGTATGAGAAGTCTCAGGGACAGGAGTCTATCCCTCCACCATGTACTGTTCATTTTGGTGCAAGGTTTAAGTCCCTAGAGCATGTAGCTCAGAGGGATTGGGATTTCTTTAAGTGGAGCATGTCCAACAGCTCTGGGTTTGACATAGCTTTGTATGTTAGGCAGAGATCTCCTCTGAGTAGGTGATATGCAACGGAGTAAAGCTGGAATTTTTTGAGATGGTCTACGTAGGGTATATGTTTGAGGCTGGTAATCCTCTTTGTGAGGTATTTCTGCGGCCTTTCCATTTGTTGTAGCTGTCTTGTGAGGTACATACCAAAAGGGGTGTTGTACTCTATAATGGGTCTAATGAGTGATGAGTAGAGGGGAACAATGACCTCTT
Organism: Protopterus annectens; assembly: GCF_019279795.1. NCBI lineage: Eukaryota > Metazoa > Chordata > Ceratodontiformes > Protopteridae > Protopterus > Protopterus annectens. The sequence goes on from NC_056744.1 coordinate 1,593,092,360, forward strand.
TTTTCCTGGATGAGCAACCTTTTGTGATGAGGTGTGCCACGTAGAAGGATTTCCTGACTACTGCGGTGATGTGATTATCAAAGGAGAGACTACTGTCCACCTGTGCCCCAAGGTCTCTTACACACTTTTGATGTTAAGTAGACTACCGCCTATGTGGTAGTTCATGGTTACAGAGTTTTTACCATAGGGGATGACAATTCACTTTTTGGCATTGATCTTGAGGCCATGGCTTTGACACCAGGCAGTGTCTCAGTGAGTTAGGAGTTTCGATTATGACTCCTAGTTTGCAGTCATCTGCAAATTTCATTAGCCAAAGACCTTCTGTGTTAGCCTGTACTTCAGAGAACTAGATACCAAACAGGAGAGGACCTAGGACTGAACCCTGTGGTACTCCACTTGTCACTGGTCTGAAGTTAGATTTGGAGTCTGCTACTTTCACAGTGTGGGTTCTGTCAATGAGCCAGATGGGAACCCATCTTGTGACATAGGGATTTATACCTAGTTTAGTAATTTTATCTATAGTTCCAGAGTGGGGGATGGTGTTGAAAGCTTTGGCGAGATCTAGATAGATGTGTGTGTGTGTGTGTGTGTGTGTGTGTGTGTGTGTGTGTGTGTGTGTGTGTGTGTGTGTGTGTGTGGAGTTTTATCTACTTCCTGAGTCTGCTAGAGTTATGTTTAAACATAGATTTACGCAACATTATTAGAAGATGATGGTTTATAGTGTGCCCATCTGAACTTGCAGTGGTAATTTTTTCCTAAAAGCTTGTCCATTTTGTTTTGCCTTTAAAGGTCACTCACATGTGTATACACACACGCACACACACACACACACACACACACACACACACACACACACACACACACACACACACACACACACACACACCACACACATACACACAAACAAACACTGCATGTGTGTCCAATTATGTGTATGTATTTTTCCTTTGCATTTTTAACATTTTTGATCATACTAATCATTCAGTCTTCGTCACTTCTAGCTGAGTGCTTCACTCATCTTCCTTAGGTTTTTTTTTTTTTTTTTTACTCTGAAGCCCTATAACCTTTTAACATTATTTCTGTTCTTGTACATTTCACTCTCCGCCTAAAGAAGACAGAACGCCTGCTTTAAACAAAACCCGTACAAACACAGGGAGATAATACAGACTCCACACATGCACATTCATGCAGAAACACCACACACACACACACACACACACACACACACACACACACACACACACACACACACACACACACACACACACACACACACACACACACACACATGCAATAAACATAGGTAGAATCCTTGTTAAACAGCCATCACAAATCCATCTCTTCTTATACTTCTGAAACATCAGCATCAAAGCAGCATTTTCCCCTTCTTTAAATTGATTAGTTTTGTTCCTTTTCCTACTATGATGTCATTATTCTGCTCCCTCTGGTTTCACCAGTACTTTGGTCACTCTCCCCAGTAAAGAGACTGACCGGAGCTTTGAGTTAGACTTAGTGCTTCTAAACAGAATGGAGGAAAACAACTTCTCACTCATTTTATAGGGTTATACACGACCGTTGTAAGCCTACTTATGATACCACAATATGGAAGTAGAATTCTTTCCCCCTTCTCCAAGTTATACAACCTTCTTCCTGCTAAAAGTATAAAATGCTTGGCTACCTCAGCCACTCTTGTCTTAGCTTATTGTAAAGTCTAACATTTCTCATCACACTTACCACCCCTTCCCATCCTCAAAATAAGCAATATTCTCATGGCGGTTTTGCTGTAGTCATGCTTTTACTAAATAGGATAAAGCCAAGAAGCTTATTAATTAAACATATATCTAACCTACATTGATACTGCCTTACATATTTTCCTTCCATAATTAATTAGCAAATGCTGTCTGTCTCTAATTATGGTGCAGCTGTATAAGGCACTCACCATAACAGCAGAACATGTACAAGCAGGTTTTTGCATACCAATATCAGTCAGTCATCCATGCAGTGTAATTCTGACAGCTGGCAGTAATCCTCACCATGAGGTAATGTCAGACTTGGTTTGCAGTATGCTTGGATTGACTGATGTTTTTTTTCTCCTGTAAAGTTCAGGCCATCTTCAGTTCTTTAAGCAAAAAAAAAAAAAAAAAAAAACTGCATGCAGTTGTAGTGATAATAATAAAGTACATCATACTAGTAACCTGAACACCGGAAAGACCACCGATAACGGCTTTCAGTACATGCTGAGCTTTAAAAAGATTGATTGTTCTGTGGTTGGAAGTTCAACTTTTGTGTTGAATGAGAGATTACAGAGCCTCAGGAAAAGGATTTGCTACCCTCCTCAAAACTGTGCAACACATGGATTATTATAATTAAACTCAAAGGCACTCGCCCTTCACAAAAAAACATGGTTCTACCTTGCTTCTTACATGTTCTCAGTCTTACGGAGAATGAGCTTTCATTTTATGTTCATGTAAATGTTGATACTGAGCCACATTAGTGCAAAACCAAATAATCTGGTGCAGTACTCTTCCTTACTACACAGGGTAATGGAGAGATAGAATACGGCATCTCGGGATCTATTTAATCAAATTCATCTCTATCTCTAGTTTAGCCAGCCAACATGCATTGATTTGTAAATAGTTGGAATCAATTCGCTGGCTTTAAGGAAGGTGACATTTCATAGTAGAACCACTGACAACATTAGCTGCTTTACTGCTTTTAAATTTGTCAGTCAGTCTGTTTATTACAGCATTCAAGGTCGATACTCATTCGTGTGCATGCTACATTTGCAAAGTAATACACTTTCAATGAAGAGTGAGACAGCTTTGCCATATATAGTAGAGGATCGAGTATCCAAACTAAATGGGACCCTAGGGTTGTTCGGATAATCAAACGTAACTGAACCTGATAAAAAAAAAAACTTCTAAAATCTTGTTTTTTCTGCATACAGGGGAATACACTTTTCAACCATTCAGCGATCCCAGTGGACAATAAAGAATATTTTTCACACACAAGCAGACTACAAACTCAAAAAACATGCACAAGTGAATACGTATAATGTTTACATAGTCAGACTTTATGATTTTTCCTACCCAAAAACTTTGGAAGACTGCGTTTGGAAAATTGACGTTTTGGATAATTAACATTCAGATAATTGACTCTTTACTGTAAAAATGAATGAACTATTCCACTATCTGAAACCATACAAGGTATGGTACCACAGAATACCTGACTGCTCAGAAATAAAGTATATTTAATTTAGCTAGGTATAGTTTCATCTGTTCATTTTCAAATAATCTACTTTATCATTTACAAGGTCATGTGGATATCAGAGTCTAATCCAGCAGCCAGTGGGCCAAAGCAAAGAAACTTGGTTTGAACAGGGTGCTGGTCTGTTGCAGAATACAAACTCACCCATTCACTACATACACACATACAAAGCAATTTGGAGGACACTAAGTTACCTGCTAGATATCTTTTGGGAGGTGGTCAGACCACCTGCAGAAAACCAATGAAAATGCAGGAAAGATACTCAGACTCCACACAGAGTAACTCTCAGCCTCTTAGCATAAGAGATCTGTTCAAAGCCAAAAATACTAGGGGGGACAATGACCCAAAACTAGGAACAATTTGTAAATACTGCTGTTAAAAACTCAATAAGTTGACAGAATCTCAAGCTTTACTTTAACGTTTCTGAAGAATGTGAAGTCTGAAACTCAAATGACTGAAATTATTTTCTGACTTCAATCCTCAAAAATCTGCCAAAGATGTTGCCAGTAAACCACAATGTTATGAGAAGCAGACAAAAATATGAGACAATAATCTGGACATTCTCTGAAAATATGGTCAGTTGAGAGGTATGACTGGTTGCTTCTTTGGCTTCTACAAACCTCAGTTAGACCCTTGTGCCCTGCAGAGGTACTCATTATGTTGACTATTGTGTTTCACAGAACTCAGAGCTAAGTACATCTGGTGTAAGTGTACCTCATGAGCAGGTCCGTGGGGGGGGGGGGGTATCTTTGAGAAGCAGCAACTTGACTGGAGAAATTTCTACCACTGATTGCTGAAATTTGTCAATTTGCATCTTATAGAATGCTGTGTTGACATGAACTGAAGGTGGTGGGTATAGTCAGTCTCCTGCATTTAATATTTTATTTTATTCTATTTATTTATTTATTTATTGGGATTTGTTGATGGGGAAAGCCCACTGGGTCAGAAGCCCATTTTCAGTGGAGGCCCAGGAAGAAAAGCTCCAATTATAGTACAGATTTCACAAAGTGATACAATTTACAATAATAGAAAAATGAAAAAATAAAATAAAATCTTAGTAATTAATAATAAGCAAAGTAAAGTGTTTAAACAGTCAGATTTTGTGTTAGTATTGTATATACAAACATCTAACAGCATATTGTATGCTGTACAAATAACAGTTAACATCAATCCATTCTTTTCCGCATTCTAGCAGAGAGATGATAAAAGTTAAGCTACTAATTGTAAGAAACAAGACAGTGAATGAAATTCAGATTAGATTATGTACTGTAGAGCAAAATTAAAGAACATTAGATTGGTTAGATAGTGTCAGGTTATACAGCAGGGTTCCAGGATTAGTTCTATGGTGGTCTTTGGGTTTGGGCACAAGGCAAGTTTGGTTTTCAAGAAAGTGAGTTTTTGGGGTATTTTTGAAGGTTTTTAGAGAATCAAGTAGTGTAATGGAGGGTAGTAGGCCATTCCATAATTTTGCTATGGAGTAAGAATATAAGCTTTGTCCAGCGCTCTTGTTGGGTTTGGACACACGTAAAAATAGTTTATTAGAAGACCGAGGATTTCTGGAGGGGATATAGGTTTGTATGATATCTGAAAATGTAGTGCAGTTCCCTGAATTATATATTAGTTTATGTTGTGTGTATTTAAGGTTATAGGAGAACTTGAGCCATTTTAACATCTTGATGGCTTGGCAAGGGTGTGTGCGATTTGAAAGGCCACAGGCAAATTCAACAATCTTATAAGAGCATGATTGTAGTTTGTTGCTTAGGGATGTGTACAGGCTTGTAAAAATGGAGGAACCACTGAAGAGAGAAGGGAGCAGGAGAGTATTTGCCAGTTTTGTTCTTGTGGGAATATCTAAATAAAATTTGTATCTGTAAAGTTTGCCCATTTTAAAATGAGTTTTCTTTATTGTATTAAGTATATGTTGTTCAAAGGAAAGTTTATCATCTATAGTAATGCCTAGTAATTTTGCAATATTCACCATTTTCTATTTCAGTCTTGTTTAGAGACATTTTAAAATCTTGTGGGTGCAGTTTGAATAAGAAGACTGGTAACTTAGATTCTTTTTTGGGATTTAGATATAATTGTGCTTCATTTAGCAAAGTTTTAATTGCTGAGAATTTATTTTGTTTATTTTTTGGAGGTCTTAGAAATTACTAGAAGATATGATGGTAGAATCGTCTGCATATTGGATAAGAGAGCCCTGAAGGGAGACTGTTTTGTTGATTGGAATTGCTATGTACTTATTAATATGAACCATGAAAACCACTACACGTGCTTGAATTTACTAGATTCCCTTGCTATTCAGGCAAACACACTACTCATGGGTGATTTTAACCAGTCCTACATACACTGGGAAAATACATGACCACTAACATGCAGGCTCAGACATTCCTGGACTTTGTCAATACAAATTCTCTAGAACAGATGTTCTATACTCCTACTGGGGGGTCCAATATCCTTGACATGGTACTCTGAAACATGGGGGAGAGCATTACACCCCCCAGTGTAATGTCCTAATCAGTAAGATCAGATCAGATCTCCACTGAAATAAATGTAATGTTAGAACCCCCATCAAACCTTAAAACCCTAAAGAATTTTTCCAAGGCATACTATCTTCTATTAAGTGGTTGCAGACATAATTTTAAAGCTTGTCATTACCCTGAATACATGGTAGTCTATGCAGAAGTATACACAAATGCCCTGTACAACCAGATAACCAATGCATAGAAACATGAGTACCTGACTGAACTAAACCCAGGTGTAGCCAGAAAGCCAAGTCACCCTGGTGGACCCCTGGCATAAGTAGACCATGCAACAGGAGGAAGAAATTCTTGTCTAGAAATAAGTGGAAGGGTGCCTAACAGAGAAAGAAAATCTCTCATTAGCCTCAGCAGGAAAATCAGGGAACCAGTCAAGTCTTCAAAAGCTAAATATGAGAATAAAATAGCCTCCCAAGCAAAGGAAATCCACAAAGCATTTTTTAGCTATGTCTGAAATCTGAAAGGAGACACTGAACAGTGTGC